>NC_136912.1:31318732-31568732 GCF_949606895.1 Notothenia rossii | reverse complement strand
CATGTAAAGGTGTTTTGCCAATAATAATAATACACTTTATTTATAGAGCATCTTTCCTGCAAGATGCAGCCCAAATTGCTTTAGAGTAATGACAAGATACCAAATAAAAAGTGAGGAACATAATTAAAAACAAGTTATAAACAAACAGAAAGAGCTATATCACAGAACCATAAAACAATAAACCATGAACAGTGATACCACTAAAATGACCCCAAATTAAAAAAGATAGGTCTTTAATTTACTTAAACAAATTCCAATGGAGTTTGCTGTTCTAAGATCCAATGGGAGGCTGTTCCACAGTTTGGGGCCATAAAAACAATGAGTTCAAAACAACATATGAAACCATTTTTTGTAAAGTCTGTTAGTATGCTAACATTATCTTGTTTATAAACCATAATTTTGTTTGGAGTTTAAGTTATCCTTAATTGAGAGCCAATTTCCACCCAATGACATTTGACAAAAAAAAAAAAAAGTCCTTTCATACATGTAAATATCCTCCTTTATCATCCAGCCATGAATTTATGAAAAATGTCTGTGAAAATTCATCTAAAAGATATAAAGATATTTTAGTCTGGATTAATGGATCATCTGACAGACCAATAATGCCATCTGTAAATGAACACCACTAACTTAAAACATTAGCTTAAACATTTAAGATGGCTGTAAACTGACTTCAGCTACAGTTGTTCCTCAAAGATGTCTTTAGTGGACGGAATACCTGCTGTGAGACATTCACTGACCAGAAGAACAATTCAGTAAATGTTCTCTAC
Source organism: Notothenia rossii (assembly GCF_949606895.1). NCBI lineage: Eukaryota > Metazoa > Chordata > Actinopteri > Perciformes > Nototheniidae > Notothenia > Notothenia rossii. Next base: position 31,567,962 of record NC_136912.1, on the reverse strand, counting down.
TAACGGGACCTGACGTTGCTTCAGATAAAACAACACAGAGGCTGTAGCAAGAAAATCTCTTTCAAATACAAAACCATCCACAGAGACCTTGCCTATTTACAGTAGCTCTTTTAAACCAGAATGTCAATGTGCAGCTATTACAGCGAGTGGGAGGGAGAAAGGAAAGGAGGGCAGATAAACATCACTTACCGTCAGATTTTAGGGGGAAACACTGCTATCATATATCAGTTTCTCTCCGTTTATACAGGCGCGGTTGCCCATAATGAATCTTAAATGCTAAAGCCTACTGGCGATACGGCTTTCACTTCTTCACTCTTCCCTCCTGCTTCTCCCTTTCTTGTTCACTTTTGTTCACAATCCTCGCCCTGCTTCCATCAACTGTCAATTTCTGTCTCTTTCTCCCTTTAATTATTGTTCAATTCAGCGTATCATAACCCTATCGTCAGGCATCCTGTATGACAGCAAGCAAAATAACTCTGAATACACTTATTTTCTCCTTTCCACCTTACTTTTTATTCAGTAAAATATATTTATATCTCTGGTTCCAGAAGTGTTTAAATATTCCACGATCTAATAGCTTCTTTCTTCGCTGATCCGTCCAAAAACTTTTTTACATTTACACTTTTTGGATAGATGTGCATTTCAAACTACTCCAAAGAGAGGTGAAGAGGTGAGAAAGAGGGAAAAGGGTGAGAGGAGTTCAGATCCAAATTCCACAAAAACAATCCACATGAACCATCAGTTCATTTTCATCTGGGGGGGCAAAATATCAACAGTGCTGCTGAAGCTTACCGCATTTAAAAGCCACAAGTTTCAGAAGGTGCAAACTCCATTGAAAAACTAAATGTTGGCCCCAAGATGGTAACTTTACACTAAGCACATTTTAAATGTAATTCATGCAGTATTTTTTAACCAAGATATAATGTGTCTGCTCTATTAAACATATGTTGTAAACAGTTCAAAGCACAGTGATATAAACATGTGTTTAATATATTTTAAAAAGGAACATTTACCCCTAAAATCCCAAAGACATATTTGTTTTCTGTGTGCTATTCATAATTCTGGATGGTTTTGGTTGGATTTGCAAAGTGTGGGATAATTTGGCCATAGATGTATTAGCCTTTTCTCGAATATAATACTACTAACTGGCAAACAACGAAAAACATCCCATTTCCAAACCATGACCCGGTTAAAAAAGAGGTAATCCACAGACCCTGTTGAGAGCAGTTTCACATAGGAACTATTTTCTTTCAGCCAAAGTACACCTGCCAACCATATCTCTGTGCAGTAGAAAGTGTGCATCTGCTCATCGACAAGATGCTCAGAACAGTACTAAATGTCATAAAAAAACAGCTTTAAGCGTAGCTGAAACTATAAAAGTTCAAGGCCTACTGTGTCGCTCAAGACTGGTTAAGAGAGTTGCTGACAATAATATAGGTGCTTTATGTATCTCACTACCCAACCCCAGCAAAAGACTAGGAGGAAACTTTATGTTAATTTTGCAACAATTAATTACCAGCTCCTTACAAGAGCACAAATAAAAATTGCTGAAAAAACTTGACTGTTAACAAGAATTGTCCAACTCAGAAATGGTCTCCTTAATGCGATCAAATAAAGCAATGAAATATCTTGGTCCAACGTCCTTCAAAATGCAAGAATAAAATCCAGGGAAAAGTAATCCATTGCAAAGATTGAAAAGCACCCAAAAAGCAATCAAACTCACCGGCAGCCTTGGAGAGAAATAAAGCTCTCATGTGAGGTTTGCTCTTCAATGCTAACGGTCCTCAGAATCTAACCGTTTGTTTTGTAGGCTTCTGTTGCTCAAGGTACAACCATAAAAAAGAGCTTACTGATTATTATTTCACTTGCTTTCTTCCCTTCTTACTTACTGTCCCTTTTCATCAAGCTGAACCAAACTAAATCCCCTCACCAAACATTTCCTCTTCCTTTCTCCTCCAGGCCCCGCCCCCTTACACCTGTTTGAACAGCACACCTAATGAGTGCTTAGTGGGGGGTGACATGTTAAAGCAGGGGGAGAGACACTTGATAGCACTGAAGGTACAAGAAAACAAGTTTATAGTTTCAGGTCTCTTTAACTAATTATAAATAGATGGATATTCAATATTACATCTTCTGAATCAAAAATCTTCAGGGATGAACTGAACACTTTTCTGAGGTAAATTAAGGTTCAGTGCTTACGAAGGTTGAAGATTGTCGGTCGATTAGCCCGCAGGTAAGCTAGTCTCTGTGCTTCACAGATGAATATTTTATACTGCCGATTTCTATCATGATCACTGTCTGAGGTGCTGCTGGGAAGTTACACTGATCTGAAAAATCCTAGGGGGATGCAGGCTTGAAGGCTCCGAATATCTATTATGTTATTTTCAAATAGTTTGTTATATTCTCAGCTGTTTTTAATGAAGTCAGCTGCAAACCTGTGCTGCTTTGATTTGCCCATTACTGTAATTTGGACCAAGAGACAGATGCCTAATCTCAAACAGGGTGCAATATAATCTGATGAATTTAATATTTATATTATTTTGAATTCCAAGTTGGCCGATAACAAAAAATCTGTGTTTTTGCCCACTTAGCTTTGTTGTAACAAGTGTCACTGTTCATACATGCTGACTCAGCAGAAAAGAGTTTACAGGTCATCAGAGTGAGAGCTCAATGGTGTAACTGTTTGTGGATTAAATAAGGCTAAAGAGGGCCAAGCGTTTGTTTGGATTAAAAAATATAACTTGTGTTTTTATTGTTTAGTGATTTATATATTTTGTTACCTACTTATTTGTTAAGATTTATTTGTTTAACGATTGTTCTTTAATGTATCATTTTCATTTTTTGTTTCATTCTCTTACTCTTATCTTATTTAAGTACTTTCATATCAGTTTTTCATTTTTTATTTAAAATGTTTTTTATAAAAATAATAATAATGTTATGGTTTATCTTTTCTGGTTTATTACTATCTCTCTATCTCTTTTTATATAGAGAATACTTTGTACAATTACATATCTTGAAAGAAAGCTAAAAGCAAGGTTTTTCTTATCCAAAATAAATATTTATATTAACATTAACTACATCAGAATCAGAATCAGAATACCTTTATTAGTCCCACAGAGTAGACATTTGCAGCATTACAGCAGGAAAGAGCCACAGACAGCTTAGTGTTGCATATCTTACATGCGTTAAAAAAGTACTAAGTTATAATATAATAAACAATATGCTAAAAAGGTATTAAGTTATAATATAATAAACAATATGCTAAAAAAGTGCTAAATTATAATATAATAAACAATATGCTAAAAAAAAAAGATAAAAAACTAAAAAAGTTACATAATTTTCAAAAATACAGATCAAAAACAAATCAAATCTACGAATCAAATCCTGCAGCAGTTCTTAGGATTTAGCAGCCCAGTATATATTACAGTTATTAAAGATGGCATATGTATATCAAGTATATATTGCACATAAAGCACATATTGCACATAGTTTGACGGTATTTAACAGCAGCAAGTTACACAATCTACAAAATACAAGATATATACCTTGTAACAGTAACAAGGGTTTAGCAGCCAGGTATAAATTACACAGTTATTAACGGCATACAGTATATATATATTCATTTAGTGGCCAGGTATAAATTACACAGTTATTAATGGCATATATATATTGCACATATAGCACATATTGCACAAAGTTGGTTTGTATTTAGCAGCCTAAGCAGCATTAGGCATTCAATAGTTTGATTTAACAGATACACCTTAGAAAAAGTTTAGTTAAAAGATGTTGTTTACGTCTCTTGCCTTTACACCATCAGCCTACTGTTTCCACAGTAACAGTAACAACACAGGTAGAAGCTGTTTCCTACATTTGCTATTTGTTGCTGTGATAAAATATATGCAGTCTCAATCTGTTCCCATTCTGTTGCATTGAATGACTTAACTTCCATATGGCCGTTATGGATACTGAGATATTTTCAGACATTCTTGTGCTGCTTGACTGAAGCTCTTTGTAATCAAACGCAGGGCCCGAGGCGCATGGAGGGGGAGGTGAATCTAAACAGCTCTGATTCCCAATCATTTCAGCCCTCAGTGAGAGCAGATATTGACGGTAATGATGTGTGTATGTGTGTGTGTGTCAATTTGACCAGAGCTCTGTCTCCCATGGCCAAACCAGGAGGCACCCGCAGAGAGAGCAGGGGGGGAGGGGGGGAGAGATAGATCAGGATGCAGAAAAAAACTGCAGCAGCATGGAAATGTATGATTACATTAGATACAGGCAGGTGGGATGTAACAAATGTATTCGATAATCATACGTAAGTATTATTTTTACAGAGTATTTCCATGTTATGCTGCATATGCTTTAGGTAAAAAATGTATAACTTTAATTTACACCCGAACTCACTTCGTACATATAGACAAAAAAATGATATTCTCATGACGCACTACTGTACTACTTTTAGCCAGCGTTTAAAAAAGTCTTAAATTGGCTCAACTTTGACAAACTACAACATTAAAATGATCAAACATGTATTTTTTGGTTATTACATTACATTACATTGCATTTAGCTGACGTTTTTATCGAAAGCGACTTACAATAAGTGCATTCGACCAGGAAGATACAACCTTGAAGAAAACAGAATCATATAAGTACATCAGGTTTCATAGAGCCAAACATTTCAAGTGCTACTCAAGTGGCTTTAGATAAGCCAGCCCTTTATTAGTATATAAGTGCTTTGTTAATAGTTCTATCGCTCGAAGTGGAGTCTAAAGAGATGAGTTTTCAGTCTGCGCCGGAAGATGTGTAAGCTTTCTGCTGTCCTGATTTAAATGGGGAGCTCATTCCACCATTTTGGAGCCATGATAGCAAACCCACGTGTTTTTGCTGATGGGAACTTGGGTCCCCCTCGCAGTGCGGGTGCAGCGAGCTGTTTGGCTGATGCAGAGCGGAGTGCACGTGCTGGGGTGTACAGTTTAACCATGTCCTGGATGTAGGAAGGGCCAGATCCATTCACAGCATGGTACGCAAGTACCAGTGTCTTGAAGTGGATTCTAGCAGTTACTGGAAGCCAGTGAAGGGAGCGGAGGAGCGGCGTGGTGTGGGAGAACTTTGGAAGGTTGAAGACCAGACAAGCCGCTGCATTCAGGATGAGCTGTAGAGGTCGGATGGCACATGCAGGTAGACCAGCCAGGAGGGAGTTGCAGTAGTCTAGGGGTGAGATGACGAGAGCCTGGACCAGTACCTGCGTCGCTTTCTGGGTCAGCTGGGGACGTATCCTCCTGATGTTTTAAAGCGTGTATCTGCAGCAGCGGGTTGTAGCAGCAATGTTTGCAGTGAAGGACAGTTTGTTATCTAGGATCACACCCAGATTCCTTGCAGTCTGAGTCGGGGAAACAACAGAGGTGCCGATGTTGATTGTTAGGTCAAGAGTGGGACAATCTTTTCCCGGAAGGAAAAGCAGTTCAGTCTTGTCAAGGTTGAGCTTGAGGTGATCAGCAGACATCCACCGAGAGATGTCTGCTAGGTAAGCAGAGATGCGTGCGACGACCTGGGTCTCTGAGCGAGGAAAGGACATAATTAGTTGGGTGTCAAAGTGGTTAACAAAGTCGCTTGACAGAAGGGAGGAGGGGGGAGGGGCTTTGGGGGGGTCCAAGAGGGTGGAGAAGATAGAAAATAGTTTTTTGGGATTGGAATAGGAAGATTGGATCTTATCTTGAAAGAAAGTGCTTTTTGCCTGAGAGATGGAAGCAGAGAAAGAGGAGAGGAGAGCCTGATAGGTTAGGAGGTCGTCATGGTGTTATAAAAAAATATATTTAAAAAAGAAATGCTATCTTCATGTTGAGTACTTTTACTTTAGGAACATATTCGTTATAGTACTTACACTGCACCTCTACCCTAGTTAAATGTTAGTTACTTCATATAAAAAAACATGATATGATGATATACAATGATTCAATACTGTACCAACATCCAGTATTTTAAAAGTAACTTCAATTTTCAAACTTTGACAAAACAAAAACATTAAAATGATATTAAATGTATGTATTGGAGATAATAATATCCTACAAAAACTTTTTCAAAAAAACGCACATGATGATAACTTTAACTTAGGTACATTTAGCTTATACAGTAGTACTTCTCTCTATCTACCTAAGTCACATTTTCAATTCAGGACTTTTACTTATCAGTGAAAGGATCTCTGTATTTCTTCCACCTCTGGCTACAGGGAAGATGAAACTGTTCAGGACATCGAGGGAGAAACCGAGAGAGGTGTTTGAGTAAGTGAATGGATGAGGCTGGGAGAGATAGAGAGTTGGGGGGGTGGAGGGGGGGATAGCTGGGATAAGATGAGATGAGTCTGTCTGGGCTAGAGGAGATGGATTAGTGTGTCTCCTGCTACCTGTGCGGGGGTCAGTGTTAAACTGCCGGGGCCAGATAAGGGCTTGGCAATAGCTTGAGTGTGGGCAAGCATTGACTGGTTACCCCATTGATTTAACTTGGAGTGAGCATAGAGCGATGCGCAGAGTTCAGAGCTGTACAGCCGTTCATCAAAGTGTCAGGACCTAGAGGACCCCCCCCCCCCCCGCCCGAGGCCCGTCTCCTGTCCGTAGCACCTGAGCTAATGCTGCACACTTCATCGGACACTGAGGAGCGGAATATAGAGCATGAACTTTTCTTAACCCCTGAGAAATATAAGCTGTCATCGCCCATCACTCGTTTGCTTTTCCTGACAAGATGCTTAACATATTGTCAGGCTTGTCTTGGCACATACAGCTCAGGAAAAAATTAAGAGACCACAGCAGGATTATCAGTTTCTCTGGTTTTTAATATGTATAGGTATGTGTTTCAATTAATTGAATGTTTTTATTTATGTAGTTTTATTCTGTAAACTACTGACAACATTTCTCTGTGTTGGAACTCACTGGAATGGAATGGCTGCCATACATGGAGAGATTGAGATCTCTTCATTTTCTTCAGAGCTGTATTCGCACACATTTCAGTGGTATCCCTTGAAAAGAATATCCCACTGAGAGTGGATTGCTTCCATAAAATGTTCGTCAAACCATGCAGTGTTGACTCATCAAGCACTCAAAGGCAACTAAAATAAAATGTGCTCTTATTCTCACAAAAGCTACTCCCTCTTATATAACGTTGTGAATTGCATTCATGATCTAAAGACGTGTGGCTTTCACTCTTCACAGATCCACATCCTAAAACTGTGGAAGTCTATTTGTTCCTGGCAAGAAAGAACAAAACAGCATCATGATTACAAAAAAGGAACAGAAACGTTTTTTATATCAAGTCAAAATGATGAGATAGCTAAGTAAGATCAGTCAAAGTAAATCAGAAATATGGGATGCTCAATGAAAGTACAAAATGCCATATCAAAACATGTAGTCTGTTTTAAAGGTTGGTTGAATCACTAAATGAGTAAATGTCTCCTTGCATTTGTAGAATGTGATGTTAGCTTAAAGTTGACGCCTATTGTTAGCTGTAGCTAGCTGGCTAGCTATGGAATGATCTAAATAGAGAAGGCCTGTATGTGTGTTAGCTCAGCTTCTAACTGACTCATCAAAAGTTATACCAGGAACTTTGTGTACTTCTTTGGAAGCCCATTTCTGTCAATGTGTCATGAACTTGGATACACAAGGAAAAGGACTTGAATGCACAACACGGGAGACAGAGGTAAAGTACAAGTAATATACTTTATTTCCAAAATATGTATACAAAAAATGATCGACACTCTTAACGAGGTGACAGAAAGGCTCCAAAAAGGCACAACGAAAATCGCTCACTACGTGAGGAACAAAACTTACAAAGAGTTTCAGGAGCATGAATCAGGCTTGAAACAAGATATGAAATCGCTGGTAAGCGGACTACTGGCATGGAGACAGGGCAAGAAAAACTGACACAAGACAAAGGAAGGCTGGGAAATGTATTATAGACACATGCATTTCCAAACATTTGGTCTTTCCAAATATTTGGTCTACCTTCGCTGTAAAATGTATTATCTTTTCGATTTACACACAGCATCTATTGCACGTCTGTCCGTCCTGGGAGAGGGATCCCTCCTCTGTTGCTCTCCCTGAGGTTTCTCCCATTTCCCCCTTTAAACTGTGGGGTTTTCTCTGGAAGTTTTTCCTTGTATGATGTGAGGGTCTAAGGACAGAGGGTGTTGTATTGTTATACTGATATTCTTTACAAACTGTGAAGTCCACTGAGACAAATGTAACATTTGTGATATTGGGCTATATAAATAAACATTGATTGATTGAAACAAAAGGTAACTGCCACAGGTGGGAACAATCAGGGCCGGGGCTGACGCTGATGAGAATGGGAGACACACACAAGGATAGGGAGTGAAGTGACCTGGAATGAAACACAAAAGGTGAGTACCAAAATAAGACAGGAAGTGGGAGACAAGACACAAAATGATGAAACAAAAACATGAAACGTGACTGAACTCAACACTTCTGACGGGTCACAACACAATGCGATTAGAAAAGAAAGTCATTAAAATTAGAAAAGTTCCTTCAATAATAATTTTGTATCTTAAAATAATGAAATGGTATCTCAAGATAATGAGAAACATTCCCAGAGATTCTCAAAATAATGATCTAGTGGTCAGGCTTGAGTAAATATATTGAGAAAGTTTCTCAATTTAATATTTGGAGAAAGCAAGTCATTATAATCAGGTTCTTTTTCTACGATAAGGCTATTGTTTTATTTTATTCAAGAGGCTTCCGTGGTTTTCCCTCTATGCTTTGTGACACTTTCCCAGCTAGAAATGTTTGGTTCTAAAAACACTCTGATGTTACATTCATTGTTCTCGGAATGTTTTCAGCGGGAAGTTTTCTTTTGGTTCCCAGAACGTGCTTCCGAAAGGCAGGATAACGTTCTCTAAAAACATTCTTAAAATGTTTGTTGATAACATTGTTAGAACATTATGCCCTCCTATTACTAAAGAGCAACTTCCAGGTTAAAGACACCTGTGAATAAATGTGTAGGAAAATGATGAATACACTAGATTTTCAAAAAAATATACAGAAATATACACTACAGTGACATCTGGCGTCGTTTTTGTAAGACATTTTCACTTCCGCATAAAAAAGTCTCTGCACGTGACCTCCCGCGTGTGACGTAACATGGGGGAAACAAGGTGGAGAGCGGCCGGTGTAACGTATTAATAAACATGGATCCCAATGCTAGTTTTGCCACAGAAGACACAGAAGAAGTTGAACATGAATATTCGAATGCATATGACGGACCACAACCTTATAATTATGAGGCTGCTAGGCGTCCAAGAGACCAGAGATGTAATACTGTTTCCTGATAAAACTGTGGAGAGTATGTGCTGCAGGGAGGGTGGATGCACAACGCACCCAGGAACGAACGCTAGCTCCGGTCCTTTTCCCGTGAGGGAAACTGTGGACTCGATGTCCTGACAGGCTGGTATTTGTGCAACCTGCACAAACACAATACCGCACCATGATTACAAATGGTGAAATACAATGTAAAACTACCGAAAAATACCAGCTCACTAAAACACAACCGCTCAACTCAACGCAACTACTAACTATACCCGCGGTCAGAGAGCGGAGATGTTTACCCTTTGTTATGTAATATGACGCATTTGACGTATGACCTTAAAAAAAAGCCGTTTTTAAGACCAGAGCTCAAAATTGCTCCTTTCCCTCTGAATTCCTGCCCTTATGTCTCGTAAAACATATCAAATCCTACATTCACTTTTTTAATTGTAATTTTCAAGCAAGTTTAAGCATGAATGTAGAAAAAAAAACAACCTGCAAGATGCTCTTTAAAACGTTTTCAGCGGGAAGTTTATGTTTGGTTCCCAGAATGTTCTTCTGAAAGGTAGGATAACGTTCTTTAAAAACATTCTTAAAATGTTTGGTGATAACCTTCTTAAAATGTTTTTGATAAAATTGTTAGAACATTATGCCCTCCTATTCTTTAAACGTTTTCAGCAGAAGCTTTTATTTTCGTTCCCAGAATGTTCTTCTGAAAGGTAGGATAACGTTCTCTAAAAACGTTCTTAAAATGTTTGGTGAATTAGAATGTTAGACTTAAATAACTTAACTTAGAATGTTGCATGCAAAACGTTCCACCTTTGTTAACTTATCACATTAAAGGAACATTTTATAAAACACTTTCTGTCATCTCAGGCCTCAATAACATCCTGAAAACATTTTCAGAATGTTGCTTGGAGAATGTTCTTCATTTGTTATCATGTAACATTGAGGGAACGTTTTATAAAGAACATCTTTAATGTGTTACCCAACAACGTCCAAAACACATCCTTAGAATGTTGCAGGCAAAACGTTCCACCTTTGTTAACATATCACATTAAAGGAACGTTTTATAAAAAAACTTTCTGTCATTTCAGGCCTTAATAACATCCTCAAAACATCCTCCGAATGTTGCAGTTAAAATGTTATGTCTTAGTTAACCTTAAACCTTATATGAACATTATTTTAAAATGATTAACATCCTCAAAAGGTTATTTGAACATCAGATTAAAAAGTTTCTTTAAAACATTATTAGAGCCTGTAGGTAACGTTAGCCAAAGTTGTGAGAACGTTCCCCGCTAGCTGGGATTGCTCTAGTTAGAAATGTTTAAACAAACACATTTTCTAACTTGCCTCGCTTACTGAGTGTGACGAAGGTAACCTCACTGTCACGGTGGACTGACGGCTTCGGGCCTTGTAACTCAGCACTTAACAGTTTGCACTTTATGAGACAACTTCCCTTTGCAGAGATAAAGTCACTCAGCAGTTTAGTGAACAGTTTGCACTTTATTAGCGTGATTGCACTGTACAGTTTGGCCTTACATATTTACACATAATTTATACAAATTATTGAGGTAGTATTTATTAACTGATTAAACCGTATTGATTGGAATGTCGTCTGGCAGGTGCTGGTCGGGTCCTCGGCTCCGCCGGAAAAGATAAGGGAGTTAGCGAGAGCGCCAAAAGTATTTATGCTGGTGTAAGAATGACAGTTGTTGAGAATAATCAGGGTGCAAATAATATGTTGAAGGTGTATAAATCATGACGTTAAGTTGCATTAATTTGACAAGTTACCACTGTGTAAAGTTGACTTATCACTCCCCCATGTCTGTTGCTGCTGATTTTGTGCACCTGGTGCCCTGTGTTGTCTCATCCTCCCTCACTTGTGTCTTGTTGGTTTGATTGGTCAGTGTGCAACCCGATTTTGACAGGATAACAACTGGTGACTTCTAGAATTGTGTGAGTAACATTCTGTTTTTAGACTTCTCTGTTTCAGTGTGTGTACTCTGTATAAATGCTCTGTAGTTGATCTGATTGAAATTGTGATTTTAAAATCTCAAAACCGCTACAGTATCTGTCAGGCAGAAACTTGGGACAACTCATTTGACAGAAACCTTAAAACTGAACTAATTGACTGCTAGGGTTAACTTTGATTTAAACATTTGTAGAATACTAAGAGCTTTATTGAGTAGGTGTAACTGTATTAAGGGTTAAACTCATAACTTTATAACTTAGGGTTTAATGTAATTGGAAAACCATTGTGACACTGAAAATACAATTAACAACTAATTAAAGGGGCGTGGCCCCACAGCTGTGAGAAATCAGCAATCAGGTGTCCATTTTAGGTAGCACTTTCCTGGAGCGTCAGCTTCAGACGAAGACTGACAAAGACAAAGGAGTCCTGTTGGAGTCACGAGGGAGGCAAATCCTACTCTGATTGAGCTAAGTATCACTGGTGTTTTATTTAATTTAGTTTTTTAGCCCCTCATGCTATAATCATGTGTATTTTCTCCATTCCTGTTTATGTGTCTTCTCGCAACTATCACTGGCCCCGTGTATCTCGTAATCGATATAACCGGCCTGCTCTCGTCTATCCCACATGCTCCACTGAGATCCAACATTTAGTTTCAGGGGGCATGTGGAACTGCCAATCAGCTGTTCCTAAGGCTGACTTCATCTCTGGCTACGCTTCCCTGCAGTCTCTGGATTTCCTTGCTCTCACAGAGACCTGGATTACTCCATCCAACACATCCACCCCAGCAGCTCTCTCTACAGCATATTCCTTCACCCATACACCCAGACCCACTGGCAGAGGAGGTGGCACTGGTCTCCTGCTCTCTCCCGAATGGAGCTTGTCCCTCTTCAAGCTACCTAACTTCACTCCTTCCACCTTTGAATTCCATGCCGTCACAGTAACCCATCCTATACAATTAACCATTGTTGTTCTCTACCGTCCACCAGGCACCTTGGGGGACTTCTTGGAGGAATTAGATAATCTTCTCTCACACATCCCTGAAACTGGCCCTCCCGCTGTACTTCTCGGAGGCTTCAACCTCCAGACTGGGAAGATATCTGAACTAACATCTCTTTTAACCGCCTTTGCCTTCTCACTGTCTCCATCCCCACCAACTCATAACGCTGGCAATGTCCTTGATCTCATATTCTCAAGGAACTGCACTACGTCTAACCTCTCTGTAAACCCGCTTCACACATCCGATCACTTTTTCATTTTATTCTCTCTACCGCTTTCCAAACATAACAAACTAATCTCTTCTAACTCTGCACCTGTCCGCCGTAACCTTCGTTCCCTCTCCCCCTCTACTCTTACCTCATCGGTGCTCTCATCCCTCCCTTCCTCTGACTCGTTCCAACTCCTGCCTCCAAACTCTGCTGCAGAAACTCTCTTCTCTACTCTTTCATCCTCTCTGGACTCTATCTGTCCTCTCACATCTCGGCAGGCTCGTCAGTCCCCTCCTGCTCCCTGGCTAAATGACGCACTGCGTGCTAATAGAACCATCCTTCGGGCAGCAGAGCGGAAACGGTGGAAATCCAAACACCATGACAACCTCCTAACCTATCAGGCTCTCCTCTCCTCTTTCTCTGCTTCGATCTATCAGGCAAAAAAAGTACTTTCTTTCAAGATAAGATCCAATCTTCCTATTCCAATCCCCAAAAACTATTTTCCATCTTCTCCACCCTCTTGGACCCCCCCAAAGCCCCTTCCCCCTCCTCCCTTTTGTCAAGCGACTTTGTTAACCACTTTGAAAAAAAGGTTGATGATATTCGCTCTTCTTTTTCTGACTTACCTTTACTCACCGCTGGGTCACCAGACCCACCGTTCACCCACACACTAACCTCCGTCTCCCCTCTCTCTCCAAGTGAGGTTCTTACCCTCATTACCTCTACGTGCACCACCTCTGGACCCTATCCCCTCAAACCTCCTTCAGACTATCGCTGTCTTTAAACAACTCTCCTGTTATCTCCATCAGAACAACCTTCTGGATCCGCACCAGTCTGGTTTCAAGGCAGGTCACTCAACAGAAACTGCCCTCCTTGCTGTCACTGAGGAACTGCACACTGCTAAAGCAGCCTCCCTCTCCTCTGTCATCATCCTTCTGGACCTGTCTGCTGCATTCGACACGGTGAATCCTCAGATCATCCTTCGCACTCTCCAAGAACTTGGAGTTTCAGGCTCTGCACTTTCCCTCCTCACCTCATACCTCAAAGACCGCACCTACAGGGTTACTTGGAGAGGGTCGGAGTCTGACCCTTATCAATTAACTACAGGGGTCCCTCAGGGCTCTGTTCTTGGTCCCCTCCTCTTCTCCCTGTACACAAACTCGCTCGGATCTGTCATTAGCCCGCATGGTTTTTCATACCACTGCTACGCTGACGACACCCAACTAATTCTGTCCTTTCTCCGCTCAGAGACCCAGGTCGTCGCACGCATCTCTGCTTGTCTAGCAGACATCTCTCGGTGGATGTCTGCTCACCACCTCAAGCTCAACCTTGACAAGACTGAACTGCTTTTCCTTGACCTAACAATCAACATTGGCACCTCTATTGTTTCCCCGACTCAGACTGCAAGGAATCTGGGTGTGACCCTAGATAACAAACTGTCTTTCACTGCAAACATCACTGCAACAACCCGCTGCTGCAGATACACTCTTTTCAACATCAGGAGGATATGTCCCCAGCTGACCCAGAAAACGACGCAGGTTCTGGTCCAGGCTCTCGTCATCTCACGCCTAGACTACTGCAACTCCCTCCTGGCTGGTCTACCTGCATGTGCCATCCAACCTCTGCAGCTCATCCAGAATGCAGCTGCTCGTCTGGTCTTCAACCTTCCTAAATTCTCCCACACCACGCCGCTCCTCCGTTCCCTTCACTGGCTTCCGGTAACTGCTAGAATCCACTTCAAGACACTGGTACTTGCGCACCATGCTGCGAATGGATCTGGCCCTTCCTACATCCAGGACATGATTAAAGTGTACACCCCAGCACGTGCACTTCGCTCTGCATTGGCCAAACAGCTCGCTGCACCCCCACTGCGAGGGGGACCCAAGTTCCCATCAGCAAAAACACGTGGGTTTGCTATCCTGGCTCCAAAATGGTGGAATGAGCTCCCCATTGAAATCAGGACAGCAGAAAGCCTACACATCTTCCGGCGCAGACTGAAAACTCATCTCTTTCGACTCCACTTCGAGCGATAGAATTATTAACCAAGCACTTATATACTAATAAAGGTCTGGCTTCTGTTTTCTTCAAGTTTGTATTTTGTTGGTCGAACGCACTTATTGTAAGTCGCTTTGGATAAAAACGTCAGCTAAATGCAATGTAATGTAATGTATATTTGGGCTCTGTTTTTCTTGTCAGTGTGGGTGAGATCGTTGTGGTTGGTGATGGTGTTCACATGGACAGTCAGATTGAGGCTGTGTCATGTGTTTATGATTAAATAAATGCCCACACCGGGTTATATGTGAACTCTCTGCCTCTGCCTCCTTGCTTGGTTGGGTCGCTCAACGGTCAGCTTCACACTGAGAAAGATCAAACAAACATGATATTCCCTATAAATGACTGTTTTTGCATTTCAAGTTGTTATGCTGGGCTAACTTTGAATTACGTTTGGAGCAGTCCTTTCATAGTGTAGACAACATTTTCAGTCCAATTTCTTACTTTTCTGTAGTTCTTTAGGCATTTTGTGTCTAACTTAACATGGTGTTATACATAACAAATGAAACCGCATCAACTCAATTGAACTAAATCCAAAAACAAAAAAATGCAAAAGGCTCCAAGACACAAAAACAGATCATGAACACACTAAAACACAAGGCCGTGCTCACCACTGAGAAGTCTTTTATTTTCTTGTGCTTGTTGTTTTCGTGCCCAGTGCTGTTCTGACATTTGCTTTGAGGATATTGGTGCGGGCTGGTGGTGGGAGGTGCATGCTGGGAGAGGAATGGCCCTGGGTAGGATGTCTATAATTACATATTGATTTCTCGGGGGCCGTTGTTCAGCGGTGTGAATGCGTAGAATAAATCACTCAGGCCTCTATGATAGCTAAGTATTTATTATTTTTAATTCTCTTGATGGTGATCTTGATTCATGCCCTCCGACCCTGGTCATGCCTCAGTGCGGCTTCCCCCTTTTATGGTTGGGGGGGGGTATCATGGAACATGGCTCTGTGTGTTTCTGAAATGCAGGATTGTGAGGTTTTACCAGGGACTGTACTAACATCTCAGTGAAAACGAAGGCTAAAGGAGCCTTTAAAGTTACTGATCTTTATCCCACTGTGGGAGATTACTTGGAGAGGGTTTTCTCTTTTAACTGTGTTTAGTCAAACAGAGTCACCTGCAGACTGGAAATGATAATACAGCACAGTAAACTATACACATTAAAAAGTGTTTCCTCTTTAGGGGAGGACTGTTTGTCTCCTTCAGCACACTTTTTCAGTCGATCACTGTGTGCCTCCTAACACTTCATTGTGGTGTTTTAAAAAATAATATATATTTACCCTATTGACTGAAGATACCTGGAAAAGCAGATTAAACTGGAAAATTGACAAATATTAAATATAAAGGGTTCTTTATTTGTTGGTTGTGGAAGACATTTGTACTGCTGCCTTATTAAAGGGGGAAGATGTGATGAACCATATTGATACCTAAGGGTGAATTCAGTTTTTACTGCAGTAAAAATGCGATATAGATAACATACAGTATAACCACTGTATTTAAAGATCATATTAAACATTAACACAGTCACAGAAAAACAAGGATCTAATAAAGACAGACAGAAAAACCAGAACTTAAATACACACAGGACTAATCAAAGAAACAAGAGACAGGTGAGGAGGGAGGAGAAAACACAGCGCACCAGGTGAACACAATCAGGAAAACAGGTAGGAGACAAAAAGGTAGGAGGGAAACTGTTACGGCGTGTGAAGCAGGCAGGACCCAAATGCATATTTAAACTGAAAACACCTTTATTTCAAGGATATAATACTAATTTAGACTAAACAGAACACTCACCGGAGAACTTAATCCACAAACAAAAGCTGAACCAACACTGAACACAGGACCAGGGCCAACAGGGTGGGTGGAGGGGGGTCTGGAGGACGGGTTTGGGCTGACAGCCCAGGGGCACAGCGGAGGACCCGGAAAGGATCTCGGGCGGACTACCCGGAGGCAGGGCAGAGTCCAAGGTGGGGGACTTGGGCAGACGGCCCGGAGGCAAGGCAGAGTCCAAGGTGGGGCTAAGGCCACAGCGGGCGAACTCAGGGGGCCGAGCATGAGGGTCAAGGCAGCGGCAGGAAGAGTCAGGGGGCCGGGCCCGAAGGCGAGGACCGCGGCACTCAGGGGGCCGGGCTCGAGGGCGAAGACCATGGCTCTCAGGGGGCCGGGCTCGAGGGCGAAGAACAGACAGCTCCGGAGGCCGGGCAGGACCCGGTGTCGGCCGAACAGGAACCGGAGCCGGAGAGACAGGCTTCGGCAGGATCCCCCACGGAAGAGGACCAGGAGTTGGCAGGACCCCCGGCAGAAGAGTTGTCGGCGGGACCCCCAGAGGAACAGGACATAGGATTGGCAGGACCCCCGGCAGGAGAGTAGTCGGCGGGACCCCCAACGGGACAGGACATAGGATTGGCAGGACCCCCGGCAGGAGAGTAGTGGGCGGGACCTCCAACGGGACTGGACATGGAGCTGGCAGGACCCCCAGCGGAACCTCCAACGGCACAGGACATAGGGTTGGCAGGACCCCCGGCAGAAGAGTAGTCAGCGGGACCCCTAACGGGACAGGACATAGGGCTGGAACCATGGCTGCTTGGGCCAGAACTGGAACCATGGCTGCTGGGGCCAGAACTGGGGCTGGAACCAGGGCCGGAACCATGGCTGTGGGGACCGGAACTGAAGCAAGGACCATGGCTGCTGGGGCCAGAACTGGGTCTGTAACCATGGCTGCTGGGGCCAGAACTGGGTCTGGAACCATGACTGTTGGGGCCAGAACTGGTTCTGGAACCATGGCTCTTTGGGCTCGGGCTGCTAACCTGGCCTTGCGACTCCTTCCTTTAGGAGCCGTTTGGAGGCTCCGTGGACCTCCAAAACCAAGACGAGTTCCAGAGAATGACTCCTGGACAGAAGCAGGCACTGGGGCAGAAGCCAGGGTTGACTCCAAACGGAACACACCGATGCGTGTGGTGTCCATAACGGGAATTGGAAGGCAGGGAGCTAGCATGCCCGGGGCTAGCTGGCAGGGGATAATACACCATGAGGAAATCCAAAATCCCACCCGATAAGAATTTAACCAAGCCTGGTTTCTCCATTGTAATCTGGCGTGCTTCTGCCAGAGCAGCCTCTCACTGCTGAACCCTGGACGCTCCCATCCATTGATAAGAGCAATTAATCAAAGAAAAGGAAAACTCCAATATCTCCTGCTCAAAAGGATCTGCTGAGCCCATATTTAGGTTGGTTCGTTCTGTTACGGCGTGTGAAGCAGGCAGGACCCAAATGCAGATTTAAACTGAAAACACCTTTATTTCAAGGATATAATACTAATTTCGACTAAACAGAACACTCACCGGAGAACTTAATCCACAAACAAAAGACGAACCAACAATGAACACAGGAAAAGACAAGACTAAATACAGGTAGGGGTAATCACAAGACGAGAAACAGCCAGGCAGGGGAGGAGAAACACAAGGCCACAGGTGAACACAATCAGACAACTAGACACACCAGGGAAACTAACGACAGGAGGAAAATCACAGGGAGAAGGACCAGACAATAAACCAAGAAGAAAACAAGACAGGGAGAACAGCAAAATAAACCCAAACATACAAAACTACAAACGTGACATAACATAAGAATCCTGACAGAAACACAACAGACAGGAAACCAAGACAGATCTAGACAAGACAAAACACAACGCAGACAGATCGTGACAATAACAACTTACAGATGCAGTGGCGGATATTTTACGGCGAATGCAGCAGCAAGCAGGGTGTGTTTGGTGCAGATGTGTATCTTTGCTGCTGTCTAAGTAAAGGCTGAAGGCTTTGAAATAGGAGGTAGAAGTGAACAAATCAACAAGTCCTCCAACTCATACGACCAAATGGGCCGATTGTTCAGGCCCTTGTTACGACCAAATATGTTGTTTGTTCAAGCACTTAATACGTCCTATAATTACGTTATAAAGTTTTCGCCCTCTAGTTCTCCCGTTGAATGCTAACGTTACAGATGGTAGTTTATTCACAAATAACCCTCTCTGTAAAATCCTAAATTGTAGGATAGTTTGGCCATTGAAACGCTTTTTGATTAGATTTCTAGCGAGAAGTGTATATTGTACTTTTAGAAGAAGATACAGTCGATATGTAGGATCTATAGTTTGATAGATATTACGATTACGAAGATGATTTGAGATATGCGGCAGCCTCCATGTAAAGTTACGGGTTGAAAACAGTATTTCCGGTCTCGACGTTTTCATAATAAAACCAATGATCAAATGATTTAACAGTGATATCTGCAGTACTCATCAACTAAAAAACATCAGTTTATCCTTGTTAATTATACAGCATTTATTGGTTTAGATTGTGTACAATGCTTTTGTGTTTTTCCCATAGGTTTTTGTCTTTCGATTCTGAGAGACACCTTTCTTTTTTCAGAGATTTTGATAGGCTAAAACATTGATTGTTTTAATGCATGTCGGGATATGGTTTTCATGCGATATGAAATCGGAAAAAAGTTTATTAAAAATAAAATAATACTTTATTCCGAGTGTTCTTGCTTTTCTCTTTGGAAGTCATCACATAACGGCATTGTAATACACGGTTCGGCTGCATTAAATATTTCTGCCCTAGATTTTTATTTATAGAGCCCTGATCAGAAGACCTTTTGACAAACTGTAAGAAATGCCGCCAAAACTGAATACGTGACGTGGATCATAAATATATTAGCAATTAAACAACATCTTCCATTTATTTTCATACAATACGTCTCCTTACAGTATCAACACTAATTCAGCTGACTTTTATATTTGATCCAATTGGTAGATAGATAACGGTGCACAGCTGACAGAAAGGGATTTTTTGTAGTTTTTAAAGATATTATTTACTGAACTACCTTTCCAACTCCTCATGCAGTTGACTGTTACAGGTCTATACAGGTTCATGGTGCAATGCATAAGCTTCAAATCGAGAGACTGAAACTGTATTTTCCTTTACCGTTCTGTTTTAATTTCACAATAAAGTTAAAAGTCATATTATGTTTGATATTATTATGTTGTATTAACTACACCACTGTTTTTTTAACCCTAGTGGTTAAAGCACGTTATTGAATGTTGTCGTTGAATAGGTTTTATTTGATGAAAACATTTAAATATTAAGAGTAGCCTACATACAAAATAGGAGGAAAGTAGAAGGTCAATGATAGAAATATCGAATATAAAATATCAACAAGATACTGTAGTGATCTCTACAATAAAACAGTTTAGCGCAGGACGTCCAAAGATATTAATAGGAGGATGTGCAAAACAGACAAACTAATAAGGCTTTACTTAAACATTGAAGAACACTTTAAGTTAAGGTCTTCTTTTGAATAAGAAAAAAACGTTGGGCTTATCCAGATAAATATGAAGTCTGACAAAGTACTTAACGTCCAATACGTTGCATAGTTTATTTAGGCACTTGACAATCACCTTCCCTGAATTTTACTCAGGTGTAACTAAAGTCTGATTTAAGGGTTGTATATATTTCACATCATTAATCAGAATCTGCAAAGTAATTAAAATAAATGTAGTGGAGTAAAAATATCAGGTTAACCTCTGAATTGTAGTGGAGTAGAACAAAGTAGTATGCTGCTGTAACAAAAACATTTCCCAACTTGGGATCAATAAAGTATATCTTATCTTATCTTAAGATGATCGATGGCTACTGCCATATTTGCATGGTTCAGGCTTATCAATGAACAACAGGAGGGGTCACAGACATAAGACCAGCTGTTAAATAAAGCTCTTCTGACCTTAGGTTTCATGCGGGTATATTAATTCACCCATTTATTAATTATATGTTTTAAATTTGATAACATCACTGTGTTGTGTATCCCCTAAACCTCCAGGGTGTACACAGTTTAATACTGGCAACTTCTAATTGTGGGAAATACGAGAACGTCTTATAAAGAGACAGGGGCTGGACCTGTCCAATTCCAGTTTTGGAAAGTCTGCCGTGGTTCCATTCCATTTCATAGAGCTGTTTGACGCTCAGCGTAACCTTGTCGTACTGCCACTCCAACATCCAATCACAGGGCTTGATGACTAATCAAGGGGTTTGTAAAGCAAGGCGGATGTTGTAGTCCCAAACTATAGCTGGGGATTCTGGGTGTCTAAACTCCGAAAAAACTATTTGTTTCTCTGAATCGAAGGTTAAAAACACAAAAGCATTGTACACAATTTAAACCAATCAATATTGTGTAATTAACAAGGATAAACTGATGTTTTTTAGTGGATGAGTAATGCAGATATCACTGTAATCATTTGACAGTGAGGGGAATATATCCGGTTTTATTATGAAAACTTCGACACCGGAAAAACTGTTTTCACCCACGCTAACTTTAAATGGAAGCTGCATACACGTTATCCTGGCGAGACCTCAAATCATCTTCGTAATATCTATCAAACTATAGATCCTACACATCCACTGGATGTGGATTCTAAGAGTACAATATACACTTCTCGCCAGAAATCGAATCAAAAAGCATTTTAATGGACAAACTATTCCACAATTTAGGATTTTCCAGAGAGGGTTATTTGTGAATAAACGTCCCTCTGGAGCGTTTGCAATGAACGGGCCGGGAGCATGTTGTTTCTTACACGACCACTAGAGCACCTCTAGTGGTCGTGTAAGAAACAACATACACTTTAAAACGTGCCTCTGGGTCGTAATAAGGGCATGAACAATCGGCCTATATGGTCGTTTTTTGTAGGAGGACAGACTGGAACAAATGCTTCTTGTCTTTTTGTCTGACTTCAAATTGACAATTTCATTTTAGCCCACTGCCTCCAAACTCAAAGGCCATCGCCACTGCCATAAGCTCACGGCTTTCCTTTTTACTTACAGCAGTATAGACAGTAAGCGGCTTGGATTTGTACTAGACTTATTTTAGTTGGTGGAAATATGTTTTTTTTGTACCTGTCTCTACTGTTTTTTAAAGTTGCACTTACCAATACAAATGGAAGAAATTACAATATGCAATTTGAAAATGTTTGCACAAATGTTTGCACATTGTCATGAAAGCAAGGTAATGCCACCAAGCTCTACACAACATTTTACAATAGTTGGCCCTTGATTTTTTTTATGGTTTTATGGTCTTAAATCTTAAAATTCTAGCTTAATTCAGTCAATTGTACAAGATAATTGAACACAAAGTTATAAAAATATGCATTATTAGTGGTTGTCAGACTAACTGATATCCCAGCTACTGGGGAACGTTCTCACAACTTTGGCTAACGTTACCTACAGGTTCTAATAATGTTTTAAAGAAACGTTTTAGTCTGATGTTAACCTTTTTAGGAATTTCATTATTTAAAAAATAATGCTCCTATAAGGATTAAGGTTAACTAAGACATAAAGTTTTAACTGCAACATTCAGAGGATGTTTTGAGGATGTTATTAAGGCCAGAGATGACAGAAAGTTTTTATTATAAAACGTTCCTTTAATGCAGTGGTGGGGAACCTTTTTCCTCTCAAGGGCTATTTCAATTTTTTTAACATCCTCCGAGGGTCGTACAAATTATTGACCTCTGCTTAAAAATACTAAAATCACAGCCCATTCATTTGGCCTTTCTTTCATGCTGTGCAAAGAAAAAGCTACCTCTTAATCCAGATATCTTACCATGACTCGCGCATGCATTCACATGCACGGTTGTGGCATGACCACCAAAACAGAAAGATATGTACACAAGATGTGTGCAAATGTATTTAGTTTCCTATCCATGTGGACATGATTTAAGTCGGGAGGAGACCTAACCTCCTCTAGGGCGGTCCGGGGGCATGCTCCCCCATAGTGTTAATTTTGTCAGTAATTTTTTTATTTAGTTGTAGTGTTAGTCCTGTGTTAAATTTCCTTTTTAGTTTAAGTCATATTTAGTCGCCTTCATCCTGTTTTTATTTAGTCAAGTTGACTAAAAGTCTGAGCATTTTATTCTTATTTTAGTCGACTAAAACAGTAATAATTTTAGTCAAGATTTAGTCGACTAAAACTCTGAGCATTTTACTCTTATTTTAGTCAAAGAAAACTAATTATTTTAGTCTACTTTTTATCAATGACAACTGTTGAGTCTTTTTTAGTCATCAGATTATATAGAACATTTTAGTCAAACTAGTCTAGCCAAAACCAATAATTTGTATTTCACAATAAGATTATATCTTGTCCTTATTTGATGAAAAACACAGGTTGAATGATTAAGAAAGCAGCTTTGCAGAGAATATCTGGTCAGTTTGTGGTGTTTTTACCAGCTGTGTTATGGCCACATTGGTTCTCTTCTGATAAAATAATGCATTCACTTTTTTCTCCGCCTCATTGTATCAAAAATGGGCCCAAATATCACATTGTTTCTTTCTCCCAAGCAGTGATGGCTTTAGACTTTTTCGTTGTCGGTCATTTTGACGGACAGGATCGTAACATTTCCGTCATAATCCATTATTATCCGTCGAGTGCAGAATTTATCAATCACTCGCGCTGACGGGGGGGTATTCGGTTAACGCGAGTGCGACCCATGGTGCGACCACTGCTGACAGAGATTGAGATTGAGAGACCCCGGTACCGGGGCCCTCTTGCAACATCTTGCAGGAAACAGTGTCTGTGGGCATGTTCATTTAATAAACTATTAATGTTTTATATCCATGTAACGGGAAGAAACTTATCTAACTGATAATTTTTATTTTTAATTTTTTTAAAACCCCACAATGCTAACGCTGAGCCTCTGAAGTAGCAACGAGCAAAAAATGCTAACAGATGACTGCATCGAAATTCACTCACAAAACCTTATTATTTATCTTTGCTGCACATCCAACCCATCGTTTCACATCGTGAGGAGACACAGAATCGAGGGGTGCCCTCATTATCACTCGATTATACAAACTCTCTGAGATAATAACAAGAACAGACATCAAAACATATGGCGCTAGGTAGCTAAAAACACTAACATGGCTCACCTGTGTCGTAGTCTGGTCAAAAGTGGTCTTCAATGGCATTAAAACGATAAAAACGCTGCTGAAGTTAATCCATAGGTTAATCCAATGTGTCTGTGTCCCTTTGAATGATTCATGATAATCCATGAGCAATAAACCTGCTTTTCGGTTTTCAGAAGTCAGAGCTATAGACAGCTTCACTCAATCAATCAATCAATCAATCAATCAATCAATGTTTATTTATATAGCCCAATATCACAAATGCTACATTTGTCTCAGTGGACTTCACAGTTTGTACAGAATATCAGTATGACAATACGACACCCTCTGTCCTTAGACCCTCACATCGTACAAGGAAAAACTTCCAGAGAAAACCCCATAGTTTAAAGGGAAAAATGGGAGAAACCTCAGGGAGAGCAACAGAGGAGGGATCCCTCTCCCAGGACGGACAGACGTGCAATAGATGCCGTGTATAAATTGAAAAGATAATACATTTGCAACATAGGTAGTCCAAATGTTTGGAAATGCATGTGTGTATAATAAGAAGATGAATCCACGAGGATATCCATCCAGGACTTATGATCCAGGACCACAGCCACGACTCAAGATCCAGGACTCGCAATCCATGACACAGGACCGCAGGATCATCCATGACTCCGGATCCCGGCGTATATAGACACCAAAAAGAAAGAAATTTGGGGATGCTGGGTTAATCGGAACATGAGAGTACACAGGTATAGACAGAGAGAAGGAAGAAGTAAGATGTCCCCCGACAAACTAAGCCTATATCAGCAAAACTAGGGGCTGAATCTAATCAGCCCTAACTATAAGCTTTATCAAAAAGGAAGGTCTTAAGCGCACTCTTAAAAACGGATAGGGTGTCTGCCGTCCGAACACAAACTGGAAGCTGATTCCACAAAAGTGGAGCTTGATAAGAAAAGGCTTATTATACTCTGGTGCAAACCTGCATGCACAAAGCCCCCACCTTTATGTTTTACCATGTGTGTGAGTGGGGAGATTCCCCGTCGATTCTATTGGCTCTAATGGTCAGAAAGAGATGTCAATCACCAAAATCGACCAATGGGTTCCAGAGAAACGGTAAAACCCCCATTTCCACCCAAATCACCTCAGAGGTGGAGTTTTATTTGCTAAACCTCTCTAAAAAGGTCAAATGTCACTTGTTTTGCATCAATCTTGATACAGGGTACTTATTATATGTTGTACTTTGGATTCCTAAAGCTTTTAGTCTACCTTAACACCATTCAAGGGTAATTTTCACTGTAAGTAAAAAAATATTTTTGGACGGACACTATAATTTAGTTTTTTAATATGTTCAATCTGAATTTTCTTTAAAATAAAAAATGATCTATATTAATTCTGACTTTTCTGCATCCAACTCACAGGTTTATCATTACTTTGAGAAAAAAGATTATGAATTGAACCCTTTTAGAAGGGAAGATATGGTAATTTGTTCTGGGAATGTCATTTTCGAGCCTGAGACCTGAAAAACAGGCCCAGGGCTAAACTGGTGGACTGATAACTTCAACAGTAAGCAATGATGCGGCAATTACCTGCAACAATAAGAGCACCTGTAAATGTACCCTTCCATTTAGAATGATACATTTATTTGACTGATGTGATTTAAAAAAAAAAGAAGAAATATATGCAGAGCCTCAATGGGAGACTTTATAAATTTGTTATGACATTAGGGTCATGCAGAGTGAGATCGCTACCCCTTTAACGGCCCCTACACACGGCGGCGTGCGTTGCCGCTTCAACGCTTCTGCCCATTCACTTTGAATGGGGTGACGTCACGATTCGCCGAACTGCATTGTGGGAGCAAAGCGTAGCTTCTCTCGAGGTGCTCGCTGCAAAAGTAGAGCAATGTTCTACTTTTGCCGCCTCGACGGAGGCGTCAGCCAATCGAATCATATGCCAGTGCAAGCTCTGGCCAATCAAACGGCGTGCTTGTGTGTCTGGGGCGGGAGATTCATGTGATTGGTTGTTGGTCGAGTTTCAGCCCCCCCCCTGCCGGCAAGCGACAACGCACGCCGTGTGTAGGAGCCGTAAGAGAGGGGTGTGGCGCGTGCATGTTATGTGGGTATGGTAGAGCGAGAGTGAGCGAGCGGTATATATGTTTTCTGGAAATGAAACGAGGCAGCAGGAAAAAGCATAGGTCTGTGATGTATTTTGTGAAACGGAAGAACTAAATAAATACAACGACCTCCCAAGACGAGCTCGCCTCTCTCCAGTGAGTGGGTTATTGAATCCGAAGCGTGTTGCTTCTGCCCTGGGAGTTGACAGAGAGTCATCCCCCCTGTTTCCTCGACCATGGTCTGGGAGCCAACAGGAAAGTTCAACATATTTGTAGAAAATGTTTCAAAGATAAAAAACACTAAAAGCCTAAAATAGGCAGCATCTATAAAGTTTGAGGTAATGGTATTAAAAGGATCTGCACATGGAACTACCATCTTGTCACTGTGACCTGCTGTCTTCACTTCGGCTAACGGTGAACTCTGTGCAGGGAGCCATCATTTTTTCAGCACCTGAATTTGATCAAGATGGAGACACAATGAGAGGGACCATTAATGTGTTTTATAGCTTTCGTCACGGTTGCTATGTCAATGCAACTTTCAATACTGCACAGTTCTCCCAAGACTGAGCAGCTTGTGTAACACACTTCATTTGACACCTTGAGCTCATGGGCGGCGCCAGGATTTTTTTGCTGCAGTAGCTTAGCAGTTGCTATATGACAGCACGGCTAGTTAATTATCAATATAAATAAACAAACAATACCAGTGGGCCAAGCATGAGCCTGTTCATATTGTAGCGTTCAACGCTATTCAAGATCAGAGATCACTCGAGCCTTCAATGTCGAAAACGTTCTCTTTATTTTCTGGTATTGACGGCCACAGCCACGCCTTACAGAACCAATCAATAGTATAACAGTCATTATGACTTTTCCCCACACTCGAACACAACTCCTACAGTCTCGTACTCCCTCCACACACACACACCGAAAACGCACACACACACACACACACACACACACACACACACACACACACACACACACACACACACACACACACACACACACACACACACACACACACACACACACACACACACACACACACACACACACACACACACACACACACACACACACACACACACCTGGAAGGGGCGGTCTCTCCCTAACTCCCACCAACAACATTGCCTAAATAACTTTACAAATGTACTAAACTGTGCACATCTGATAATGATATGGAAACCACCTCGCACTATGTTTTGTGCAGAAGGCAACGGATGGACTATTTTATTTTATTCCCGGGCTGAATTTTAGTCCCAGTCCGCCACTGAACAGCTATTATGTAAGGTGCTGGTATATATATACTAACTGTGCTTTCCCCCCCCAAAAGTTGTAAATTAAACAAGTGAAGTACATGTTATGTTCAAGAGGCAAACTCTGGGCCACTTCCGGGATGCGAATCAGGAAGTGCCTCAAACTGCAGTTCATCTAGTGGCCAGTAGGAGCAGTCTGCAGAAGGGAGCAATTTTCATATACCCCAATGTTAAAATGCCCAACTTTAAATGAGAAATAAACATGTTTACATCGTGGTTTCAAAACATTTTATTCTCAGTATAGTTAGATTGCCCCTTCCTGTCTATGGATCCTGGAGTGAATCTTTTTTCAACTCATCTGTTTAATTAATATTAAGCCTTAAAGTTATGCATATATTAGGGCGTGGATACATTGAGTGACAGCTCTGTCAAGTGACTGCTGCTGCTAGCTTCTTGTCTCTCTTCTAGCTGCTCGGTGAAGCTACAGGGACTCATACTTGTCAACCCTCCCGATTTTCGCGGAAGACTCCCGATTTCATTGCCCTCTCCCGGTTTCCTCCCAGGGTCATATTTCTCCCGCATTTCTCCTGATTTCTGACAAAATCAGATTTACTCAGGAGTGTTTCCACTCAGACTTTAATACAGCTACACCATTGTTTGGTTTCCATGGTAACACGTCTATTTAGTAGCGCGCGCAACTGAAAGTCTGAGAGGGTGAGGCAGATAGTCACAGAAAACAGAACAAGAATCGACAACTAATCTACTCTCTGCTCACTCCTTTCCTTCCCACACATATGCTCCATCAAGGATGGTGCTACAGGCCGCTAGGCATTGCACTTAGAACTACAATAAGCAGGTTAATGTTAATCTAACAGCTACGGCGATCCACTAGCACCCCCCCCCCCCACCATTTTGCATTACTGAGGACTCAAGGTTGGCAAGTATGCAGGGACTCAGCCTGCTCAGTTCATCCAGGGAACACAACTTGAAGCCGGCGTGGTTGTTTGTTCTTCATGCTTATTTATCGGACTATTGTGACTCGCTCTGCGGTTAAAACAGACGGTGCATGAATGCGGTTTTGCGGTAAGTGAAATTTGAGTACTTTATATATTTGTTAATGATTTTAATCAGCTACCGAATGAATGTTAAGGCTTGGGTTAGGGTGTAAGCGAGTGGTAGCTACATCGGTGCTAACGAAGCTAATAGTAGCCTCCAAGTTAAAATCATAGACTATATATATAAAGGTTAAAACGAAATAGACAAGTGTTAAGCGGGATAATACTGTAGAACAAACGGCTTCTGTTTGAGGTTGATAAAATAAGGTCAGCCTTGTAACTTAGAGAGATATTTTATTATGTAGGTAGGAACTGTATGCATCGCAAAGGTTAATTTAAATTGGCTATGCTCAAGTATGTAGACAAGCTAACGTCGAAGTAGTGTATGTGAAATCGACCTCACAATAAGATGTGTGTATATTACAAATAATAATGTCATATTTCAAGATGATTAGTTAGATATTACAATATGGTTGGTTGAGCTGGAGTTCATTATTGAGCTTACACGGTAATGTCACAGTCATCTGAAGAACAAACCCAAACCTTGTTGTTTTTATGAATTGCATTACCAAATGGGTATCAAATAAACAGCAAGCATTGGTAATACAACTTCCAAAGTTACAGTAAAATAAAAAGGACCCTGACTCGGACAATACACAATCCAACATATTCAACAGAAGATAATCAGTTATATTGTTTGTACACATGGTACTTTACACATTTATATATCTGTTTGTTTAAAGTGACCATGTGATGCAGACAGGCTGGACCAGAGAGTGAGAGACAGAACTGGACTCCTCACAGCAGTGAACTTCAACACAGGTACAAAGACTCTTTTTTTCATACTGTACAAAGAATCAAGAAAGATATTGATTTAAATGAATGAAGTATTGACTTTAAAGGCCCAGTGAAGTGCATGTTTTTGCACCAAAATGAAATGGCAGTTTCATTCCTTACATATCATTGTGCCTGTTCATGGCTAAAATAATTTTTAATAATTCATAATTAATGAATTAATGAATTATTAATTTTGCCGTCTGAGCCTAACGGAAGTTGCAGACGATAGTGGCTGTGACGTCACAAGATGTACCCAGTTGCGATTGTAAACATGGCGGAGACTCTGGAAAGTGATACTAGTGTGAGAGAAATGATTGATTTGGACAGCTTTTCGGACAGGATAGATGAGGAAAGTGATCAATCTGGTGCACTTTGAGGGCAACATTAAGAGATTTATGGATACAGCTCTCAACACTCATATGAAACATATATTTCAATAATCAAAAAACATTGGAATGATTTCTTAACCTATTTTATACAACTAATATTACATAGATGGAAATATTTGTTTACATAGATGACCAAACCCACTGAGATAACTTAGGCTACAGTTTACCTCCCTGAGCTGACGTTATCTCTCTCAGTCCCACAGGAGAGCACTCTCCCTCTCCTTATTGTTGAAACAGCTAATCTCCGTTAGCTCCGAGCTAGCACCAGATGCTAACAACAACCCTTTAACTCTGTCAGTCTCTCTTTCTCTCTCTCTCGAATCGACCACTGGCCTTTATTTATCATGATCAATCAAATAATCTACGAAACAATGACACCAGCCAGGCTCACCTTCATCTTTTGGGAACAGAAACATCGCCACTTCGGCAGACTTGACATTACTACAGCCAGCGGCAATGCATCGTTTCCCCTGTGTTTTTCATCCCTCTTTCTTCACTGTCGCCTCCATTGTCAGGTTTTCTCGATTGGCAATCACTTCCAGTCGACTCCGACACACTTTCCAGGAAAATACTAGCTCAAAAACGTTGAGAAATTCGACTTTGAAAAAGAGAAAAAACGAACGGTGGTGAATGTAAACAGTGCAGCGGCGTCCATCTCGTGACGTCACGCAGTAGATCGCAAGCCACGCCCACGAAGGCGAAGGTCGACTGCAGATTTCCCCGGAAAATTCAAAACTCGTCAAATTTGTTGCTATTCCAACATTTTTTGATATGGGTTCCAATGGACAATTTTGGTCATTACTATACGTATTAGCATAACAGATCATGCACAGGTGCACACTTCACTGGGCCTTTAATACACTGATATACATTCCATTAAACAATACTAGATCACCTACACATCAGTGAAGTTGAGGGTTTTTTCCATGCAAAAAGTTACATTTAGATGTTAACAAGCAATATGATTTTGTATTTGTAATGTATTAAAGGCAAAGCTATTTAACACATAGTGAGAACTGCTACTATTTATCCCTCAATATTGTCTGTAAAAAACGAGGTAAAAGTTATTATTTCAGTGAGACAACAGAGCAAGCTTCTACAGTTGCACTACGTTTTGATAACAGTTAAATATTATTTTGATAATAACATATATTTCAATGTTGATGAACTTCATACTATTCATTCATAATCTGATTGTCTTTGTAGCTCACTGTTAAAATAATAAAAAAAAACATTAAAAAATAATTATATCTACAGCCCCTAAACACACAAACACACTGCTTTCATAAATAACACACTTGTTCTGCAATAATATGTTTTATGTTTCCTGTCATTTTTGTTAGGAAAGGACATGCCTGAAAGACACGACATTTTCTCCTTCTCTGAGGGGGGAAGACGAAAATTAAAAGATGCTATGAGATTTTAAGACCAGTGCAGGACATTCACTAAGAAACTACTTTTATTGTAAAAACAGTCAGCTGATCGAATGTACCTATTTCCACATCTACACTCCATCCGCTGATTATTTGTATTTGCCTCACTTTATGAGCTTCACATCACTTGTGCCTTGTATACCTGGACCTTATTTATATTTTAAGATTCTGAAGTATTATGCTAACAACTCAATAACTTAGATTATTATTTATAGTTTTGCTGAATAGTTTCATGTCCGCTTACCTTAGAAACGTAAAATGCCACGGCAGTGTCCAGATGGGGAGCATTTTAGCCATAGACTGTATATATAAATGGACGTAGGGTCCGTGACGTCACCCATAGGATTCTGCAGAGTTGCCGAGAAGCCCTTAGTAGTCGGAGTCGGCCACTAACGGCTCGACAGTGAGTTCAACTCCCGCCTACTCCAGACTGCTCCAAATAAGGGCAAAGAGGCGGAGCCGAGGCGGGACCTGCTGCCACCGAGCTGAAAGTTCCAGAGCTAGCTGAAGCTACCAAGCTAAGCTAACATGCTCCCCATCTGCACACTGCCGTGGCATTTTACGTTTCTAAAGTAAGCGGACATGAAACTATTCAGCAAAACTATAAATAATAATCTAAGTTATTGAGTATTTAGCATAATACTTCAGAATCTTAAAATCCCTTAACGTTTGTAAGCAATTGTGCTAAATTCAACACTGGAATCAAGCAAATATGAATATGTTTGCATGACATTAGTTATTTATATTTTGATATCACTTAATTATACGTTTAATACATTTAAGTCAAGCTAAGGTACATGTGATGGTAGCAAGTTAGTGCTCTTACCTGTGAGGCCTCCTCCAAACAGCATAATAACCAGACTGTATCATTAAGACTAAGTACCAGTTCTAGATCCTTGACTTTAGACAAACAATTCAAAAGACAACATGTATTTAAAGACCAATCTTTATTTGAATGTGCCTCTTAACCTGATATATTAGTTATACAGTAATAGTATTGACAATCTAAAAAAACTGAGCAACTCAACAGTCAACTTTATGTTTCTTATTGTCTAAAGCATTTTTTATTTTCATTTTCCCCCTCTCATATTCAGTGTGGCTCAGTGGCTACACGGACATAATGGGTTATGGCTGGCAAAACATATGAAATTTTTTTATAAAAGGGAGACAAATCCAATCCATCGGAGCTGTCATTGCGCCTGATGAGAATACTGCCGATTTAACTCAAACTCTCACCTGCCCTGTTTCTGTGGCGGAGCATATTGCGGTTTCTTGCTCCGTCAAAGCCAAGGTGAGGTTTCAGTCACGGCTGGCTGTCTTGTTTTTCTGCCAACATGAGGTTTTAGCTGAAGCCCCCTTTGGCGTTTATCAAGTGCATCATAACAACGCAGTCAACAGCACAACAATTCACACATGACGAATAGAGAGATCCAAAGTGGATCGAATGTGTAATCTGCGAGAGCGGGGGGGGGGAGGGGGAAGCTGACTTTGAGTGTCTCAGTGAGGAATGAGATACTATCACGTCTTATGACGGATATCCTGTCAGAGAGAAGCCAGAGCTGCAAGCTGCTTAGAGGCATTACATGTTCCATCTAAACCGAGGCCTGATCCACAGTAAACAAAAGGACTTCCCCGGGGCACACTTGCTCCCGGTGCCTGTGTCACATGATTTGGTGATATCTTTTAAAACATTTTGATAAGAAAAAAATTCCAAGTGTAGAACCACCAACGCTGAGACAATTTGTATACGTTACGCATTTATTCCAATATCAGCAAAGTGAATGAGTTGCGCTGATCGCAAGATAGCCGATTTAAAACGGTGGGTCCCAACACCATTACAGTTTATTGTTGCTCTAAAGCCCAGACCGTGTGAACATGAACTCATCCTTGACCTCCTGCATTCAATTGCGCTGGTCAGCTTCATGCTCAAAAGAGCATACGTTTTCTAATTTCATGCAGCAGAGCAGCGGTTTGTAATTGCATGGCAGTCCCGCCAACCTAAGTAATGCTCTTTGGATTAATTAAACCTGATTGAAAACAAATGCCAAATTGATTTAGTAATTTTTTCATGTCTAGTGATAAAGTAAATAATTTAAACATACTAATCAGAGCCTAATAATCAGACTGAAATAACTTAATGTAAGCGTCTTTGAGTTTCTAGAAAAGCGCTATACAAGTCTCATGTATAAATATTATTATTATTATTATTATTAGACTGAAGTTTTTTTCATGTTTTCTGAAAGAGGGGTCACATGAGTTACATGTACTTCCAGTACTCCCATTACACTTTCTAATTCTATACTGCACTACAATTGTGGGGGTAAATATAGCACTTTGTACAGCTAAAGTTACTTTTCCGATTTAGATTATTAATGTAAATTAAAAATATAAGGCAATACTGTTCCGTACATACATCGGGGAATGCGTGTTGAAATGTTTAACTTCAAAATATGATTGTGACTACTTTAGATTGTTAAAAAAGTGTATCTTGCAGATATTTTACTTTTAAGCAGCAGTCAACTGTATTTAGTTTATTAAACACCCAGAACATCAAGCAAAGGTGTGGTTTTGTTTGCAAAGATAACTTTGTTTAAAGGCAGATGAGGGTTTAATATTCCTGTAGCAACATTGTATCTGCTGAGTGATCCATATTATTTAAATGAGTCAACGCTAATGTGAAGATTATTCACTGACACAAGCCCCATGGGCTTACCTGACCTGTCATCACTCTCCCTCTGCTCCCTAAAGTACGCTCCATCCATCTCACCTCACCCGCTCCGTCACTTCCTCCCACTTTATCTTGTTTCATATCCTGTCCAAGTCAGTGTCTGGCTCTAGCCTTTTTTTATACCTTTGCTATTTTTTGTACCTTTAGCTTTTGAAATGGAGACGGTATAAGCTTTGCAAAAAA
Source organism: Notothenia rossii (assembly GCF_949606895.1). Taxonomy (NCBI): domain Eukaryota; kingdom Metazoa; phylum Chordata; class Actinopteri; order Perciformes; family Nototheniidae; genus Notothenia; species Notothenia rossii. Next base: position 31,534,505 of record NC_136912.1, on the reverse strand, counting down.
TAAGTAAAGGACACAGCATCTGTCAGTGTTAGTGTTGATTGGCCACTGTCACCTCCTTCTTTAACCTCTCTCTGTGCTGAATTCATTTTGCTTTTAAAGTATTTGCACCTCAGCCAACAACTTTATTTACACCCCCCTCAAATTCCCTGAGGCCAATGCAATGGCAAGTGCTCAATTTGGGGGGCCTCACTTTGTACGTGCATTTGTTGATGCATACCTAGCTTGTGGTAGTGCGTTGTGAATTCCCAAAAGTCCAAACACACTTTATGTTTAGAGGGGCAGACATGTCTTAAAGGCCCAGTGAAGTGCATGTTTTTGCACCAAAATGAAATGGCAGTTTCATTCCTTACATATCATTGTGCCTGTTCATGGCTAAAATAATTTTTAATAATTCATAATTAATGAATTAATGAATTATTAATTTTGCCGTCTGAGCCTAACGGAAGTTGCAGACGATAGTGGCTGTGACGTCACAAGATGTACCCAGTTGCGATTGTAAACATGGCGGAGACTCTGGAAAGTGATACTAGTGTGAGAGAAATGATTGATTTGGACAGCTTTTCGGACAGGATAGATGAGGAAAGTGATCAATCTGGTGCACTTTGAGGGCAACATTAAGAGATTTATGGATACAGCTCTCAACACTCATATGAAACATATATTTCAATAATCAAAAAACATTGGAAGGATTTCTTAACCTATTTTATACAACTAATATTACATAGATGGAAATATTTGTTTACATAGATGACCAAACCCACTGAGATAACTTAGGCTACAGTTTACCTCCCTGAGCTGACGTTATCTCTCTCAGTCCCACAGGAGAGCACTCTCCCTCTCCTTATTGTTGAAACAGCTAATCTCCGTTAGCTCCGAGCTAGCACCAGATGCTAACAACAACCCTGTAACTCTGTCAGTCTCTCTTTCTCTCTCTCTCGAATCGACCACTGGCCTTTATTTATCATGATAAATCAAATAATCTACGAAACAATGACACCAGCCAGGCTCACCTTCATCTTTTGGGAACAGAAACATCGCCACTTCGGCAGACTTGACATTACTACAGCCAGCGGCAATGCATCGTTTCCCCTGTGTTTTTCATCCCTCTTTCTTCACTGTCGCCTCCATTGTCAGGTTTTCTCGATTGGCAATCACTTCCAGTCGACTCCGACACACTTTCCAGGAAAATACTAGCTCAAAAACGTTGAGAAATTCGACTTTGAAAAAGAGAAAAAACGAACGGTGATGAATGTAAACAGTGCGGCGGCGTCCATCTCGTGATGTCACGCAGTAGATCGCAAGCCACGCCCACGAAGGAGAAGGTCGACTGCAGATTTCCCCGGAAAATTCAAAACTCGTCAAATTTGTTGCTATTCCAACATTTTTTTATATGGGTTCCAATGGACAATTTTGGTCATTACTATACGTATTAGCATAACAGATCATGCACAGGTGCACACTTCACAGGGCCTTTAAAGGTTGATTTGGAAGCATGCAAAATAATTCCTGCGAAGACCTTCAGCTGTTCAGTCCGTCTTTTGTTGCTCAACCTTCGCCTGGAGGTCAACGCTCCCCCCAAAGCCCTAGAACTTGACAATTAGTTGATTGAACCTGCTTCCAGTGAGCCATCTGCCTGGGCGCACGGTGGAACTGATGTCCTCACCTGCCAAAGGCAATTAACTCTAAATACGGTCCTCTCCGCTCATGCAATTCTCTTCCCAGCTGAGCGTAATAAGGTTGAACTACGTTGAAGTTGAAGAGGGTGTGGGAAGCTTGCTCGTGGCCCCCAGACGGTGATGGGTATTTACTTCCGTCAAATTGATACATGGCAGTCATGCTGAATGGTGGACGAGTGTATTTAGACCCTCGTAGGAAGGAGAAAGCAGTGGAGGGTGTCTTTTTCCCCGGCCGCCTCAGGTCAGCTCAGATGGGAAGATGAAGAGGAAGGGGGGCGGACGGTGGCGTGAAGGGAAGGTTAGATGATTAATTGAAGGCGCAGCTCAGGGTCAGCCTCCATTGTTGGGGTGATGGGTCAAACGAGTGCGACAGAGTGCTTCACCTGATGCATGTCCTCGGCTATATGGCTGAAAGATGAAGTTGTAACTCAGAGCAGAGAAAGTGAAGACAGAAAAAAAGAAAATGAAGATACCAGATAGACAGAAACACAGATTGTGCAGATTTGGAGTCGCTGTCTCTCGACTGACATTTCAATTAAATTGCTACCACAAGTGCCAAGAGCATTGTTGACTTCATATCTCGCACAGATGTATATTTTTCCCTCTGAGGGATTTGAATTACTTTATAAAGTGTAGAAATATGTCCCCAACTAAAGTGCCAACAAGTTTCACAGTAAGAGACATCTGCTATTAGAAAAGTTGAAAACAAAAGAAAGATAGGAAGGGAGATTGTCCATTCGCAAACATATTTAAAATAGAAATGAAGGTAATCCCCCTTCACCATTTTACATTTAGACATTGACACCCTCAGTTTTCTATCTTTTATAAAAGTCCTCAGGGTGTTTATGATGTGGATGTCACCGCAGCTCCGTTCTCCCGCTCAGCCATTAAAATCGTCCTGGAACATGACAGATCTTTGAAGCCGCACCCCCACTCTTCCCGATGTTTCTCAGCCTGAATCGACGAGCTCTGAGGGCTTTGCGACGTCACAAATCAGTCGGTTGTATTTCAAGCACATGTTGACAGTGGTGCATTATTTTTCACTATCCTCTGTTTATTTCTCCCACTCTTTCTCCTGCATTTCTATTATTCAGAAATGTCATTTTATATGGTGTTGTACACCTCCGCCGTCCTTGAAGGAAAACAATGAAGATCTACTGAATGCTAAGAGGCACATGGCGGGCGTACCATTGATAGCAGCGGTGAGCTATCAATCTCTGAAACAGATGGCCTATCAGTTGCATGGCTTTGTCCTCGACATGTCTACAACACTGCATAGAGGTGACCTTTTGGAGATAATGTGCACTAAAGATGAAGGTATATTCATTTTAAAGTCATTTTTTAAAATTAAAACGCAGCATATCTGCAGTACCTTGATAAATGTGATAATCATTATAACTGTAGATGATTAGCATTATTTAATATATTTCTGTTCCCTCTTTCACTTTGGAAGCTAATGAAAGCCTGGATGTAAAAATAAACGATTAGGCTATAACCAGCAGCCCATTGTTCCGCCACCACGTCCCGCTTATCAACAGCTCCATGTTGGCTTTCACGGCACAAGAAAGAGTGGCCATGTCAATCCTCATTAATTCTCCCAGTGAATTAGAGGCAAAATAGATGATAGGAAATTAATGTCTGCAAGGAGATACTTAAATAATTCAACAGTAACAGGATTAGGACGAAAGATCAGTATGCTGGCTTCTTTCTCTCCATCCCCACCTCCCCCTTTTCCTTTTTGTGCTTCCTCCTGCTTTTATTTCTGTCAGATGGCAGCCATTGCCTGGGATACATTTTAAACCCTATATTTGTGTTATCCCCATTATTGGTGTTGGCATTAGGTAATAATACTTGTGTTTTGTTCATTCATCTTTTAAACCTTAAAGAATAAAGTACATTATATTAAACGTGTGCAGTGTTTCCTTTCAAGGAGATTATAGCAGGATTTCTTGTATTGAACAGCATTAGTGAAAACTGGTGGAATATGTCAATGGCCATGGATTCTTTTTAGTTTTTTGTTGCAGATCTGGATTCATACGATAAACCACAATAATATAAAGATAATGAATTTTTGTTGGAATAATTGTTTCAATTTTAATAAGTGTATCCGTGATCAACCACTAGTTGCCTTGTTCCCTGTAGTTAATGCACCAGACCAGGAAGTGACCCATAACAAAAATGAAGCATTTTATATCAGAGCTCAGACCTCAGAGCTTGTCGCTCATCTCTTTCGACTCCACTTCGAGAGATAGAATTACGAACAAAGAACTGCTAACAGAGCACTTATATACTAATAAAGGACTGGCTTATCTATAGCCAGTTGAGTAGCACTTGAAATGTTTGGCTCTATGAAACCTGATGTACTTATATGATTCTGTTTTCTTCAAGGTTGTATCTTCCTGGTCGAATGTACTTACTGTGTCGCTTTGGATAAAAGCGTCAGCCAAATGCAATGTAATGTAATGTATATTTTAGAATTTGGTTTTAATACGGATTAAACAAACCAGATAATGGTGTTTGTTAGTCATTTTGATATTTTGTTTACATTTGGACAGAGCCAGGCTAGCTTTTGCCCTCTGTTTCTATCAGTAGTTACGCCATCAGCATACCTCTTAAGCCCCACGGACCCGGTTCCGGGGCCGAAATCGTGTCATTTGCAGGAAACAACGTCTAAGGAACCTTAATATTTAATAAACTATGAATATTTGATATCCGTATAATGGGAAAAAACTCATTTTGTTATGGTTTAGGTGTTTTGCTTTCTCCTCCTCCCCTCTGTCTTCTCTCTCTCTCTCTCTCTCTCCTGTGCAGTGTGGTGATCGTTAGAAGGCTCAGCTGGTTCACAATGAGGAGCACCTGTACTCATCTAATCAACTCCTCCATAAAACCCTGGTCATGTTCACACTCCAGTGCCAGATAATTCCGTCTCACTCGGTAGAGCTGAACGTCGTAGTATCCTAGCTTAGTGTGATTTTCTCTTGCTGTTTTTGTTGAAGAGTAACCTTGTTTTTTCCTCTGTTTTTCCAGTGTCTGCTCGAGCCAGCCTGAGTCCTGCCGCCGCCACCAGCGTGAACTAGATCCACCTTCATTTTGTGGATTGTTTTTTAGTTGCTTCTTTTTTCCTTTATTAAACTTTGTTAAAAGACTGAATCCATCTAGTCTCTGCCATTGTAGGTCCTGAACTTTTGACTCAGCCCTAACAGAATTATCTGGCCAAAAAACATGGACCCGACAGAGACCGATTTTTTTTTAGGCAGGCCCTGTCCTCACAGGGGGCGCTCATGGTCAGCACGAATCCGTCCTGAGAAGCTCGAATGAAAAACTTGACCAACTCACGACGGGTATGATTCAGCTGAGCGGCCGCATGGAAGACGGGGCGACCTGGCTTACCCAAGATCCTGTTCCATTCCCTCCAGCTCCCTCTCCCGTTTCACCATCTGCTCATCCAGCAACACTGAGTCCAGGTCTCCGGGAGCCACATATTCTCATCCCCGCTATGTATTAAGGTAATCCAGGGACATGCAGCCAATTCCTTCATCAGTGCTGGTTAGTTTTCAGTCAGTAGCCAGTTACATATGCCTCTGATCAGTCTAGAGTAGCTTTTGTTATGAGCCTTCTTTCTGAGAGAGCCTCCGCTTGGTCGCTGGCAGTTTCTTCTAACAAGCCTTACCTGTGTTCAGATTATAATGCTTTCTCCGGAGAGCTGCGTAAGGTTTTTGACCACCCTGTTAGGGGTAAGGAGGCAGGCAGCCAGCTTCTCTCTCTCCGTCAGGGAAGAGACTCAGTTTCCCGATATGCCCTTGATTTCCGTATTTTAGCTGCAGAGTGTACTTGGGACCAAGCGGCTTTACAGTGTGTTTTTAAGAGGGTTGGCTGACGAAATCAAGGACGAATTAGCCGCTAGGGACGAGACTTCTGACTTAGAGGAGTTAATTAGTCTGGCTATTCGTCTAGATCAGGGGTTCCCAAACTTTTTCAGCATGAGACCCAAAACAGAAATGTTGTGGTCCTAAGGGACCCAAGCTCAAAATGTTTTATGATTTTCCATAATATCTACAGTTATAAACAAAGAATGCAACACACCATGAATTTAAAATGTAAATTTAAATATTTATTTTATTATAAAAGTGCATCGCAGCAATTAGGTTTCTCACCATAACAACCTTCCCTTTGAGCTTGCCCAGAAAAAATAAGGATCAAAGCAGAAAGACGAAACATGGGACGTGCAGTCAAGTATATACAGTACAAATCAAATTTAAATTATACAATTATCAAAAGTGCAATATTAAGTTTGTCGCTAGCTCAAAAACTATGTACACACCATTTTAAACTATTTTAAATGAACAAAGAACAAACATGTTGTAAACAGAAAGGGACAAAACACTAACTGAAGTGCAGTCAAGTATATTCAGTTAATCACAGTTGAAACCAAATTTAAATTATCAGAAGTGCAACATTAAGTTTGTCACTAGATCAAAAACTATGTACACACATTTTTAAAACACTTTTAAATGAACAGAGCTGTTTTAAAACACTCTGAGAGACAAATAAACTCCAACACTTGGCAACTGATTAACTTCTTTTTGTGGAGGCTGACTTGATAGGATGCCCTCAGTGCCCCTCTGTTCCCTTTGAATGCCTGAAAATAACAGAGAAGATATTATCATTAACAATGCTGGGATATTGGGTGATTTTTAATACCAGCCGGCGTATGCTGTATACCCAATGTGGACCTGGCAACCGCATCTATAGCGCATTACATTACATTTGACTTGTTAGACGCTTTTATCCAAAGCGACTTACTTACTCAATACTGTGGAGAATCCCCACGGAGGGATTTTGACAGGGTTGTTGCACAAAAGATCCAAGCGCGCACAGAAGAAATCTGAGAGCAGACATTTCAAGAGCGCACAGAAACAGCCTGAGTGCGAAGAGAAGGTTTTAAGCTGGAACACAGGAAATCTGTAAGCAGAAATATATCTTGAGTACAAGCGTACAGTTTGAGCAGAAGCAGAGCAAATCTAAGCGCAAGCAGGCACTATTTGAGTGTGAGGACAGGGTTTGAGGGAAATAAATACATATTCTGAACATGAAATCAATAAAGTATGCTCTCAAATTTAAAGACCACGCTCTTGAATAAAGATAGGGAATAACCCCCATATGTATTCCTATGTGCATCACACAGCAGCAGTCACGTCCGTGCAGCTGATACTTTCTCTCGCTTTCCTTCTCATACTGCCGGTCACTTTCCCTCTAATGTTCCTGTGGTTATTGTTTCTCTGTTTTTCTCCCGGCCGTTTTAAAAACATTTCAAGCTAGTAAAAGTTGAAACACCGCTCTGTGCCGCTGCAGAATGTAGTGGACTCGCGGGAGCGAGTAGAGGACGTGTGAGAGCGCGCAGCTGGCGGTCCGCTCCGGGGCTCAGTATGCATTTCATCCAACTTTGCATTAACGAAACAATTTCACAACAGACCGTGACAAACTCACAAAAACACAAAACAAATTATTCAAATGAGTGACTTACTTTTCCGCCGTCAAAACACTGCTTCTTGAAAGACTCTTCTTTGCAGATGAAAAAATCCTTCGATTTGTCCCGATGCAGAGGATGTTTTGTTTGAAGATGCCGGTCCAATTTATTCATTTTCAAGCTTTCGTTACTGAGCACCTCTCCACATAAAACACACTGAGGCCGCTCCTCTCCATTTCTAACAGCTTTTGTGAAGCCAACGTTTAAAAACTCCTCTTTGTATCGTCTTTTTGCCATCATGTACGATCGGGATTAATCAACAGACAATAAACAGACAGCGCGAAAACTTCGCGGGGGACGCGTCAGAGCTGATACAAATACAATCTTTTATTTTTAGTTTATTTGTATTTTGAAAATGAAATCATTCAATATACAATGCTTTATTGCATAATTTCATTTTCAAAATAAAAATAAAATACAAAAATTATAAAAAAATTGTATTTGCAACGCAGCCATCAGCTCTGATGCTGTGTGTGTGTAGCAATGCATTTAACTGGCGACCCAATCAAAACGGGTCCGCGACCCAGTTTGGGAAAGGCTGGTCTAGATAACCGGTTGAGGGAGAGGTCAGTCAGGCAGAGGGCCTTCTTCCCTTCCCCCCTTTCCAGTGTGTCACCAGCTGTTCCTCGCCCACCTCCGGAGCCCGCCAGTGTTCGTTTGCCGTTCTCGACAGCATCTCAACCCACGCCTCACCAGGAGGAGCCCATGCAGATCGGTCGGATGAAGTTGACTGAAGCAGAGCGCCAACGCAGGTTCCGTCTGAGGTTGTGCAACTACTGCGGACAAGGGGGTCATTACATCGCGGGGTGTCCCGAGATGCCAAAAGAGCGGGCTCATCAGCCATAACGGGAACGCTGGTGAGCCATTCTTCCATTTCCTCATCCCCTGGTCATCGTATTCAAATCCCAGGTATGTTACAGGACACATATCCCCTCCAGATCCTCATTGATTCTGGTGCTGATGACAATTTCATTGACTCTGGCATCATCTCTAAGTTGTTCATTCTCACCGTTGAACTGGCTAATTCAAAAGAAGTGTTAGCATTAGACGGCAGACTATTAGCTGAGGTCACGCACCGCACAGCTCCCATTACGCTGACCATATCCGGTAATCATCAAGAGACTATAGAACTTTTTGTTATCTCCTCTCCGCTGTCACCTGTTGTCCTCGGTTTACCCTGGCTCAAGGTTCATAATCCCCAGATAGATTGGGCAACTGTTTCCATTACTGGTTGGAGTAATCACTGCCACTCACATTGCATCAGCTAAAACTGCATTTTCTTCCCCTAGTCCAGCTGAGGAGGTCGATATCTCATCTGTTCCTAGCGAGTACCATGACCTTAAACTTGTGTTTAGCAAGGATCGTGCACTCTCTCTGCCACCACATAGGCCCTATGACTGCGCCATTGAGCTGCTCCCTGGTGCCCCCTTACCCACAAAAAAACTGTACAACCTCTCCAGGCCGGAGAAAGAGGCCATGGAGAAGTATATTGGGGAATCCTTGTCCACTGGCATCATTCGTCCTTCTTCCTCACCTGTGGGAGCGGGTTTTTTCTTTGTGGACAAAAAAGACAAGTCCATGCGCCCTTGCATTGACTTCAAATGTCTAAATGACATTACCGTCAAAAACAAGTATCCTCTCCCGCTCATTGACTCTGCTTTCGGCCCATTGCATGACGCTGTTGTATTTACTAAACTTGACCTTAGAAATGCATACTACTTAGTTCGCATCAGAGAGGGTGACAAGTGGGAAACAGCATTTAATACTCACCTGGGCCATTTTTAGTATTTAGTCATGCCTTTTGGGTTAACAAACGCTCCAGCTGTCTTCCAGACCCTTATAAATTATGTTTTGAGGGACATGCTCAACCACTTTGTCTTTGTTTATCTAGGTGATATCCTGATTTTTACAAAGTCTTTAGATGATCATGTTTCTCATGTCAAATGTGTTCTCCAGAGACTCCTCGAGAACAGACTGTTTGTTAAGGCTGAGAAATGTGAATTTCATATGTCATCTGTTCAATTCCTGGGTTTCATCGTTGAAAAGGGGCAGTGACACTCCCTGTTGAAGAGAGCTCCGTTGAGACCATCATCCCTACCTCCTGTGTGGTTGGAGCAGCCAGGTGGGAGATCGAGGAGCAGACCGTTCAGGAGGCCCTCCAGGAACATCCTGCCCCAGCGGCCTGTCATCCCGATCGGCTGTTCATATCTTCCTCCGTGAGATCTCCAGTGCTCCAGTGGGGGCACTCTTCTAAAGTTGCCTGTCACCCAGGTTTTCACAGAACTTTGACCCTTATCCAGCAGAAGTTTTGGTGGCCATCCATGTCTGCTGACACCAGGGCTTTTGTCTCTGCCTGCTCTGTCTATGCCCGCAGTAAATCCTCTCACCGTGCTCTAGCTGGCCTCCTACGCCCTTTACCCATACCCAACCGCCCTTGGTCGCACATTGCTATGGATTTCGTCACAGGACTTCTTCCGTCAGAAGGTAATACAACCATCCTCACCATTGTTGATCGTTTCTCCTAGTCTGTCCATTATGTCCCCCTGCCCAAGCTGCCCTCTGCTCTGGAGACGGCAGACCTCTTAGTGTCCCATGTTTTTAGGCTTCACAGCATTCCCCAGGACGTTGTCTCAGATCGGGGTCCCCAGTTTGCTTCCTGGGTTTGGAAGGCATTCTATCAGGCACTGGGGGCCACTGCAAGTCTCTCCTCGGGTTACCATCCACAGACTAACGGCCAGGCAGAGCGGGCCAACCAGAACCTGGAGGCAGCCTTACGTTGTGTCGCTGCCCGTCTCCCCGCCTCCTGGTCCTCTTACTTGGCATGGGTGGAATAAACCCATAACTCCCTGGTCAGTTCCGCCACAGGTATGTCCCCTTTTATTGTCTCTAACGGCTTCCAGCCCCCATTGTTCCCCAGCCAGGAGACAGAAGTGACTGTTCCCTCAGTCCAGGCCTATCTCCGTCTTGCCCGCCGAGTCTGGCGGGAAGCCCGAGCAGCCCTCACCCGGACTGCTGCCCGTAACCGGAGGCTGGCAAATCGCCACCGAACCCACGCTCCAGACTACCAGGTCGGCCAAAGGGTCTGGTTATCTGCTAGTGACCTGCCGCTCCAGACTGTGTCGCGCAAGTTGGCCCCAAAATATATATTGGTTCATATGCAATCGAACGTGTCATAAATCCCAGTGTCGTCCGCCTTAGCCTTCCTCCTGCTCTCAAGGTACATCCCTCATTCCACGTGTCTCTGCTCAAGCCCTTTGTCTCTAGTGCACTCCCTCCTCCGGCTGACCCCCCCCCCCCGGCTGACCCCCCCCCACCTCCCCGGATCATTGATGATCACCCTGCATTTACAGTATGCCGGCTGCTGGACATTCGCCGGCATGGTCGGGGTTTCCACTACCTTGTGGACTGGGAGGGATATGGTCCTGAAGAACGGTCCTGGATCTCAAAAGCCCTTATCCTGGACCACACTCGATAAAAACGATGCTGTAGTTAATCCATATAGGTTAATATCCAATGTGACTGTGTCCCCTTTGAAATGTTCTGATAATCTATAAGCAATAAAACTACAATTCCGTTTTCAAATATCAGAGCTGGCCATTCCTACGCTCTGTCAACCCAGTCTCATGGCATTTCGTGTTATAGTCATGAAATGTAATCTCTTGATTTGTGTTCACCAACACAATTATCCCATTTTTTTCGTGTCACACAGAACGATTTTAAAAGCAATGTATTACTACTGGTAATGTGTTTCGTGCCTGCAGCACTTCTTTTTCTCCTGTCGGGTCGTAGAAGACCGGAAGCTGTGTGGTTCATAAAAACATGTTCTTACTCAATATCAAGTCACATTTATTGCTTTTATTTTAAATCGTATAATTTCGGACTTTTGTTGCCGTCTGTGAGGGAAATAAATGGGGCTCTGAGCCTCAGAATACTGAAATCTGTATTTTTTAAAATCTTTTTTTCCTTCTAATTTGTTATTCTTTTCAAATAACACACTGTTATTTACTCACCAATAACACACAATTATCCTTGTTTTTATTTATTGGTTTAATTCCATAATCTCTGGCTTTTTTGGCGTCCGTCAGGAACTGAATTTCAAAATAAAAAATAACCGGAAACAGACGTAGGCCTCTAGGAGTTTAGGATGGCCGAAGACACTACAATACCCATAATCCCCAGCTATTGTTTAGGACTACAGTCCCTGTGATTAATCTTCAAGCTCTGGGATTGGATGTTGGAGTGGCAGTGCGCCAAGGTTACGCTGAGCGTCAAACAGCTGTTTGAAATGGAACGAAACCACGCCAGACTATCCAAAACTGGAATCGAACGCCCCCCCAGAACTACACATGCTGGCTATTGTGTTTCGCAAAATGTTCTATGGGACGTCTCTACTGAACGTTTTCGTTTTTCCCACAATTAGAAGTTGCCAGTATGAAACACATTGGTGTTATCATATGAGTGTTGAGAGCTGTATCCATAAATTCATTTTGTGCTCAAAGTGTCAGGGTTTGAGTTTTTGTGTGTCTAGTTTTGGGGTTATTTTGCTGTTCTGTCCTCCCTGTCGTTAGTGTCCCTGGTGTGTCTAATTGTTTGATTGTGTTCACCTGTTGCCCTTGTGTTTCTCCTCCCCTGCCCGGCTGTTTCTCGTCTTGTGATTACCCCTCCCATTTAGTCTTGTCTCTTCCTGTGTTCAGTGTTGGTTCATTGTTTGTCGTTCATGTCCCCTTCATGTTGGTCACAGTCACCTTTGTTTGGATGCTACCTCGTACCTGTTCTTGGATTCTTGTTTTTGTTCAGATCTTGTTAAATAAAGCTTGCCTTTTGTTTCCTTTTGAAACCTGCTTCCTCCTCAATCTGCATTTGGGTCCTATTTTTCCCTGACACAAAGTGCACTACATTGATGCATTTAACTTCAACATTTAAAAAAAAATCTTTCCAGGGGTGCATGCCCACGGACCCCCCTAGGGGATGTGAGGTCCATCCCCAAATAAAGCAGGTTAAAATAATTGAATACATTTTATTTTACATATACAAGACATTGGACAATTTTAAGCTTGGCCTACCATTTTATTGGAGCGATGAGGAACAGGTGGGGCTTGAAAAGACCCACCTGTCCAAAGTGGGGAATGACAGAAAAAGTTTGAGAACCACTGACTTAAGCCAACCAAGCTAACGGCTGCTTGCTGTAGAGTACCATTTAATGACCACACACACAATTTGTGTTTTGACGAGGGTATGAAAGAACAATGATCATTATTTCTTAGTCAATGAAAAAAGCTGTAAGCAAATACGAACTTTCTGCCACGCAACAGCGTGAAATCTATGTTGTTAAGTAACCCATATCTGTACATCTCAGGCAAAAACTATACTGTATGTTAAAACTGTTCTCGTTATCATAGACTATATATTTAAGGTTCTTAATAATTCAGTGGTCAATATATGTTGACTTTATTTTAGAAGAGCAGATCTCTGCGGCTATAGTTTGTTGGCTTAGTGAACGTGTGTCTCCGCTCCGATCATGAGCTTTACACTGCAGCACCGATATACAGTATAGCCCGCCCCTTAAGGTCAAAGAATGGTTAAAAATACACAAAGCAGTAGTTAGAGAGCCGAGGTCTTTCTGTACTTTTCCTACCCAATTAGGTTTTTTGACGATATTCTGAAATCTAAGTGTTGCACCAGTAGTTGGCCTCAGATCAACTGAGAAAAGAACAAACCAACCTTGGTTAGAAATGTGGAAAGATGTATCAAACACAGAGCACTCCAAGATCACTAGGTCCATTTTTTGCAAAGAATTACCAATATTTAGAATAGCTTCACCTTTTATTACTACTGCACAAAGTACGTTTTGGTAGATGGTAACTGTTGGACTAACAGGCAAACTCAAAGTTGAGTCACAACATGTGCAGAGGGACAGGGGGGGAAACAATATATGGCACTGTGTCATGTTTTTCCTTACCGGCGCTCATTTGGCAAATTTTCTCTATTGGAGGTCCAACACAGAGGATCATGATTTTAAAATGTAAGTGTCTATCGCACGCATTTAGATTTTCTCCACTTAAGGAACCCTGATGGCATTTCATAAAATGATCACCATTGCAAGAGCACCATGGAGGGTATTTTATAACATTTTAACCACTTGCACACACACTAGGGATCTTTTCTCCACTGGAATTGCACCCAATAGGGCACTTAATTATGTCTTCTCCACTGGAAGGGTGCGCTTCGTTACATTTTCTCCACTGGAAGGGTACCCAATAGGTTACTTCATTGTGTTTTTGCCACTGGAAGGGCACCCAAGAGGGCCCTTGCTTATGTTTTCCCCACTGGAAAGCACCAAAGAGGGCACTGCACCATGTTTTATTAAAACGGAACCCCGAGTGGGGTTCGCGAGATGATTACAAAATACAAATAAAAAAATATATATATATTTGTTTGTATCCATTTCTTTTATTATTATTATTTTTTATTATTATTAATAATAATAATGTGTGCATAGACATTTTTCAGGGACGGAATAGCCATCTATTGAATTTCCCCGCAACGAGGCTCCCCCTTTGACAATCCACTAGCGCAGTGTTTCTCAAACGTTTTCATACCAAGGAGGACCACTTAACCAATAAAAAAACACTCACGGACCACCTAACTCCACAAATATCTAAATAAATAGGCCTGCTTACCACTCCAACAGTATAACAAATTACAGCCTAATAATGACAGCTTAACCTTCTCTACATCTCCTCGTTCACACAATAAATCAAATACAACTAAAGATTATATAAGCATTTAGTTCAAATGCAATTTAAAATGCTCTCAGGTTTTACACTTCTTATGAAATGTAGACTACATTTCTTACGGAGTTTATGTCCAACAGACTCACAGATCGTTGGCTACTGAGAGATATGCAAACACTGCATGTAGTACGACACAAACCTCCGCTGTGGATTTTTAAAACAAAATACATGGTTTATGGTCGCAGGCCCAAGTTTAACTCTGAGGCCTACATGTTCTACAAAACAAAAATAAAAAACGTTTATGCAGCCCCAACAACAGCCTCTGATCATCAACAGACTTCATGCAATGCTTCATTGGATGCATATATTAGATAATTATATCTATCTCACTCCTAACACATCTAAATCTACTTTCAGCATGGATAAATGTTCATAAAATACATCCATTGTTTGTTCTATATGATTCTTGAAATCCAAAAAAACACATCGTTTTTCTAGAACAGATTACAAATCGCATGAAAATGGTACAAACAAGTGGCAACATGTTTGGCGAAGGTTATATATAGGCTATATCATGCAATCGAAAGTGAAACTTAAACTCGCTCCATTGCGGAGATATTCACGCGAGTGTGTGGAAAATGTAAATGAATCCCCGCCCCCCATTGACAGGGGGTCGCGAGTCTCTGGCACTGTTATTTTGGGGGTCATGGGCTGAAAAGTTTGGGAACCCCTGCACTAGAGGGTCCTTCATTAGGTTTTCTCCACTGGAAGAGTACCCAAAAGGGTTTTCTCAACTGAACCTTTATGATGTTTTAAATATCATGAGGCATCTTACACAGTACTTAGCTCTAAAACAATCAGGAAGAGTACTAAAATGCACCACAGCTGCCACTGCAGACTGAAGCATGAATTTGTAAAATGTGGACACAGGCTGCTGCTTTGTCCTTAGCCAACACTGCAGGATGCCTTCGGAGGAGTAACCTGAGGTCAGGGATGTACAATGACTAATTATCAACTGCCCTCGTTAATGCTCTATTAATCATTTATATGTGATGGGTTATAGATACATGACACCAATATATTGAAGTTTAACTTGTAATACTTGATTTGAAAAGATGGGAATTGTATTTTTAGTATGAACACCAGGATGTGCTCAGGCGGATAATTGTTGAAGCAGTTGATAATATTCAGGTTTTGCCTTTTTTAACAGTATCATGTTGCATATTTGTGTTTCTCCCTAACCAAAAAAAGAACCTGAAGAAATAACTAATAGTTCAACATTATTTTGAATAATTCCACAAAGAGTGAATATTTGGTGTAAATAACTGCAAGAACAAAAACAAGGTTCCTCTAATGCCAGGGAGCCTGAGGACGTGGTAAATGTGAGGCATTTGATGAATTAGCTCTTTGTAGCCTACCAAAGAAACTAAACAGGCAAGTGGAACCAAAGGATAGTGAGCGGCTGAGTTTTTTCATTGTTTTTCCTGAGGTCAGAGAAAGAAGAAAGAGGAGGATGTATTGTGGGAGTAATTAGACACTAAAAGCAAGGCATCTTTTACAGCACAGTGAACATGCATCACGCCATCGCCTTGCCTCGAAGACATCCTATTTTATTAAACAGTTTTCCTGTTGGTGGTCTGAGTTCCAGATTGAACTGCAAGAAAGGTGCTGATTGTAAATTGTAAAACTGAAGTTTCATGTATCCAGAAAGTTACAGCAAAGTATTTTCCAAGCAAACTGTAAACACAAGACCTTTTATCACCAAGCAGACACTTGGCTATTTACAAAAAGGCAGATAGAGAGCAACATTAGCATTCATTTGGAGTGAGAACAGCTGCAAGCAGGGGCGGACTGGCCATTGGGAATACCGGGAGTTTTCCCGGTGGGCCGCTGCTGTGCGTGGCCACTCCCTTTTCTTTTTTTTGCTTACCTAAATCCTACCGGCCCAAGTGTTCTGGCCACTCCCTGGGCTGGGCTGGGCCGTTTTGATAGGCTATCTATGTTCTACCTATCAGATAGTTTCACTTTCACACATCAGGCCCGTAGCAGCTGTCACTGCGCAGTGACTGATCAGGAGTGAGTGACTGAGAGACCTAGCTGGCAGTTGCTTACAGATGGATAAACAAGCTCCAAAGCGTAAAGGCGTTTTTGTATAGTTTGTTTATACAGTATTGTAGCAAGCCCTGGGTTCAGAGGGAGGGGCTTGCATAGGGGAGAGGGGTGGGGGTTGGCAGGGAAACGGGGTTCAGGGGGAGTGGCTGTACCCGTAGGATAGAAAAGGGGGAAGTGACGTCTAACTCAGAGGTCGCGCGGCTGTGGAGAAGAACGTGTTGCCCACATTCTGTTACTGAGTTTAGGCTAGTTAGCTAGCAGGTTTATTGTTTTGGGTGCAGTCACTTTTGCCTCCACTTGCTGTTCAAATAAATGTTGAAAGAAAAAGTAAATCTGTTTACAGGTGTGGTGGCTGTCCATTTCCAGCCGCCTCCTTGGGGATGTTTTCCCTTTGCCTGTTGTGTGGGCGTGGTGGCTGTCACTCTGGCTCCCGGCTCACCTGCTGCAATCAGCTGTTCACCCTCACACCTGATTCTCATCAGCCATCTACAACGGTATATCAGCAGAGGCTCCACAACCTGTCGGCGCCAGATCGTTGTTAAACCACAGTGGTAAACCTCCAGGCTACTCAGCATTATCAGCTACCTTATTTCTGGATGTTCTGACGCTAACGTGTTTTCTTCCTGTGCTCCAGGATCATTCTCTGACCGCCGTGTTGTCGTCACCAGCCTCCACTTCCTCGCCACTCCTGCCGGATTATCCTTCCCGCACCTTTTGTTCACTAATAAACCCTTTTTGAACACTCTGCCGTGTCCTGCGTTTGGGTCCTCTCAGATATCGTAACAACAGGTCTGTTTCATATGGGTGTTGAGAGATGTATCCATAGATTTAGTCCCTAATTTTGCTCTTAAAGTGCACCAGATTGATGCATTTAACTTCAACATTTAAAAATCTCTTCCCGGGGGAGCATGCCCCCGGACCCCCTGTTAAATTGTCTCACCCACATTGAGGATGCTTCCTACGCCCATGTTTTATTCCATGGGTCAAGTCAGGTAAATTGGGTCCAAATGTTATTGCATCAATGATCTGTTAACATTACAATCACTAAATATATGCTGTAACTATTTTTGCTCTATAACTCAAGGGCTCAGGTAATGTGATTACTATATGAATAATGGTCAAAAATAAAATAAAATGCATAGGGTTTTTTGTTAAGTAACATACTTTCGTCGCCGGCCGGCCGATACATGCTGCGCATTAAGTGGGCCTGTCTGTCAATTAATCCCCGGGCAACTTGTTCCTCCCAGTCCGCCCCTGGCTGCAAGTTGCAGCCAAAAAACGATGCTATGAGTGCAGTGAGCATGAGCCAACACATTAAAGCTGTGGGCCAGGAAACCATGAGCTTAAAGACACTTGTGGCGCTAAGAGGAAATTAAAGACAGGTCATACATATATATTAAAGTGGACCTATCATGCTATATTCGAATAATATAGTGTAGGACCATACCTCTCTGAAGGACCAGCACCTTACCGTGGTAGAGAGGTTTGTGTGCCCTGATGAACCTGGGGGGCTGTGTTGTCTGCAACCTTGTGTTCCTGGTAGGGTCTCCCATGGCAAATTGGTCTCAGGCAAGGGGCCAGACTAAGATTGGTTCACAAGACCTCATGAAAGACGACACACGAAGTGAGGATACCCGGCCCGGAGGAAGCCCGGGGTCCCCTTCTGGAGCCAGGCCCAGAAGGAGGACTCCTCTGCGAGCGTCTGGTGGCCGGGCTTGCCACGGAGCCCGGCCGGGCACAGCCCGAAAAGGCGACGTGGGCAACACCTCCGCTTCTCCGTCCCGCGGGCCCACCACCTACGGGAAACAGCGATGGGGTCGGGTGCGCTGCCAGAAGGGTGGCAGTGAAGGCAGAGGGTCTCGACGGACCAGACCCGGGCGACAGAAGCTGGCTTTGGGGACGTGGAACGTCACCTCTCTGGGGGGGAAGGAGTCGGAGCTTGTGCGGGAGGTGGAGCGTTACCAGTTGGATCTGGTTGGGCTCACCTCTACGCACAGCGTCGGCTCTGGAACCTTACTTCTGGATAGGGGTTGGACTCTATTCTTCTCCGGAGTTGCTCAAGGTGTGAGGCGCCGGGCGGGTGTGGGGATACTCACAAGTCCCCGGTTGGGTGCTTCGTTGTTGGAGTCTACCCCAGTGGACGAGAGGGTTGCCTCCCTACGCCTGCGGGTTATGGGGGGGAAAACTCTGACTGTTGTGTGTGCTTATGCACCCAACAGCAGTTCAGAGTATATGGCCTACTTGGAGACCCTGGAAAGAGTCCTGTATGGGGCTCCTGAAGGGGACTCTTTAATCTTGCTGGGAGACTTCAACGCACATGTGGGCAATGATGGAGACACTTGGAGGGGAGTGATTGGGAGGAACGGCCCCCTTGATCTGAACCGGAGTGGTGGTTTGTTACCTGACTTCTGTGCTAGTCATGGATTGGCCATAACAAACACCATGTTCGAACATAAGGATGCTCATAAGTGTACGTGGTACCAGAGCACCCTAGGCAGAAGGTCCATGATCGATTTTGTTATCGTATCATCGGACCTGAGGCCGTATGTTTTGAACACTCGGGTAAAGAGAGGGGCGGAGTTGTCAACTGATCACCATCTGGTGGTGAGTTGGGTCGAGTGGCGGGGGAAGCCTCTGGATAGACCTGGTAAGCCCAAACGTGTAGTTCGGGTGAACTGGGAACGTCTGGAGGAGGCCCAAGTTCAGGAGGCCTTCAACTCACACCTCCGGCGGAGCTTTTTGCGGGCATTCCTGTGGAGGTTGGGGACATTGAACCAGAGTGGTCGGTGTTCAAAGCCTCTATTGCCGAAGCCGCGGCGGGGAGCTGTGGTCTCAAGGTCCTAGGTGCCTCAAGGGGCGGTAACCCTCGAACCTCCTGGTGGACACCGGTGGTCAGGGAAGCCGTCCGACTGAAGAAGGAGGCCTTCAGGGATTTGTTATCCCGGGGGACTCCCGAGGCAGTTGCAAGGTACCGACAGGCCCGAAGGGCAGCAGCCTCAGCCGTGGCCGAGGCAAAGCAGCGGGTTTGGGAGAAGTTCGGAGAAGACATGGAAAAAGACTTTCGGGCGGCACCAAAGTTGTTCTGGAAAACTGTCCGACACCTCAGGAGGGGGAAGCAGGGAACCATCCAAGCTGTGTACAGTAAGGATGGGACGTTGTTGACCTCAACTGATGGAGTGTTAGGGCGTTGGAAGGAGCACTTTGAGGAACTCCTGAACCCGACAACTCCGCCCTCTAGTTAGAGGCAGAGCTGGAGTATGACGGGGGATCGACACCAATCTCCCGGGGGGAGGTCACTGAGGTCGTCAAACAACTTCACAGTGGCAAAGCCCCGGGGGTGGATGAGATCCGCCCAGAAATGCTGAAGGCCCTGGGTGTTGAGGGACTGTTATGGTTGACACGTCTCATCAACGTTGCGTGGAAGTCGGAAACAGTACCGAAGGAGTGGCAGACCGGGGTGGTGGTTCCCCTTTTTAAAAAGGGGGATCAGAGGGTGTGTGCCAATTACAGAGGCATCACACTACTCAGCCTACCCGGGAAAGTTTACTCTAAGGTACTCGAAAGGAGGGTCAGGCCGATTGTCGAACCTCAGATTGAGGAGGAACAATGCGGATTCCGTCCTGGTCGTGGAACGACGGATCAGCTTTTTACTCTCGCAAGGATCCTGGAGGGGGCCTGGGAGTACGCTTATCCAGTCTACATGTGTTTTGTAGACTTGGAGAAGGCGTATGACCGGGTTCCCAGGGAGTCACTGTGGGAGGTGCTGCGGGAGTATGGGGTGAGGGGGTCTCTACTCAGGGCCATCCAATCTCTGTACTCCCAAAGCGAGAGCTGTGTCCGGGTCCTCGGCAGTAAGTCGGACCCATTTCAGGTGAGGGTTGGCCTCCGCCAGAGGTGCGCTTTGTCACCAATCCTGTTTGTAATATACATGGATCGGATTTCGAGGCGTAGTCGTGGGGGAGGGGGTCTGCAGTTCGGTGGACTAAGGATTGCACCACTGCTTTTTACAGATGATGTGGTTCTGATGGCTTCATCGGTCTGCGACCTTCAGCACTCACTGGATCGGTTCGCAACCGAGTGTGAAGCGGCTGGGATGAGGATCAGCACCTCCAAATCTGAGACCATGGTTCTCAGCAGGAAACCGATGGACTGTCAACTCCAAGTAGGGAATGAGTCCTTACCCCAAGTGAAGGAGTTCAAGTATCTCGGGGTCTTGTTCTCGAGTGAGGGAACAATGGAGCGTGAGATGGGTCGGAGAATCGGAGCAGAGGGAGCGGTACTGCAGTCTCTTTACCGCACCGTTGTGACGAAAAGGGAGCTGAGCCAGGAGGCAAAGCTCTCTGTCTACCGCGCCATTTTCATTCCTACCCTCACCTATGGTCATGAAGGATGGGTCATGACCGAAAGAACGAGATCGCGGGTACAAGCGGCCGAGATGGGTTTTCTCCGCAGGGTGGCTGGTGTCTCCCTTAGGGATAAGGTGAGAAGTTTGGTCATCCGGGAGGGACTCGGAGTTGAACCGCTCCTCCTTCGCGTCGAAAGGAGCCAGTTGAGGTTGTTCGGGCACCTAGTTAGGATGCCACCTGGGCGCCTCCCTAGGGAGGTGTTCCAGGCACGTCCAGGTGGGAAGAGACCAAGGGGTAGACCTAGAACCAGATGGAGGGATTATATCTCTTCTGTGGCCTGGGAGCGCCTTGGGATCCCCCAGTCAGAGCTGGTTGGTGTGGCCAGGAAAAGAAAGTTTGGGGCTCTCTGCTGGAACTGCTACCTCCGCGACCCGACCACGGATAAGCGGGAGAAGATGGATGGATGGAGGACCATACCTATAAAAGGCATATTTATACTTTTTATTTTTCAAAATACCAAACAGATCATGCATTTTAGCCATTTCTCATTTCGCTACAATTTAACACTGTCTTTGCATGGGCTGATTCTGTGAGAACAGCACCATCTACAGGCCTGGCATATGTACTACAGCGTCTCCAGCGCTTTCGAACGGCAATGTCCGTGGCTGTCTCCTCCTGATTGGGGGAGTTGGCCCAATAGCCGTAGCGCCACTTCTGTGACGTCATAGAAGTGTTCAAATCTGGATCAGTCTGGACTGGATCAGATCCGTTGCAGCCCCTTTTTAAGAGATTTGGACATGGAGGAAAATAGAGAGGGTTGTGTTTTCTGACACTTGGTGAGTTCCCTGGAAAACCGGGGACACATATTCATGTATAAAAGACGTACAAAATAGTATTTTGCATGATAGGTCACCTTTAATGTAGAAATATATGTTTTTGCAGCTTTAAGTAGGAATTACAATTCAATAATTGGCAGAGATGCTCAATTTAGGAGGACATGTGCAACAGGAATGTGAGGGTCACCGTGTAATTAAAGATCTTACACAAAATGTAACTTTTCTCTAATATTTCAGCCTTTTCTTATGCAAAGGTTGTGAAATACCGTCCCTTGTCTGATACTGACACACAATAAATCTTCTTCAACGGTAAATTAGATACACCTGCCTTTCAACTAACTCTGATGCAAACCAATCTGCGGCAACATGAGCCACTCTATGAAGGTAGATATGTTGCAAAATGTGAGAGCTTGTAAAACCTGATTTGAGCACTTGCAGAAAAAAAATCTGTGTTTGTGTGCATACATTTACACGTATCTGTGAACCACATTGGAAGTCAAAGAAAGGAAAAAAAAGTTGTGTAGCTTGTAGAAATTGAAATGAACTTAGAGATGAAATGTTCACTTGCAGAAAATTACATATTTTTTAAATATATTTTCCATTACAACTGCAACTTGGTTATTACAACCTCTCAAATCAGTCATTACAACTTCACAAATCTGCTCTGTGGCAGTATAAATCAACGAATCTGCGGCCTTGACTTTTGCAACACTTCTTGCAATGAATGTGTCACTAAAGTAATTTTCACCTATAGATGTTGGGGGAGGGAGGGGGGTTTGAGCGAAGGGGCGGAGCTATCAGAACGACGAGGCGCAAACTCTGGTCAGTCACACACAGTCACAGCCATAGTCAGGTCGAACCGGAAGACTGTGGGGCCATTACTTTGACCATCCGTTCGCTGTTATTGATAATTGTGGAGAGCAGGCAGTCGTTTTGTTTTGTATTATAGCAGCTATCGGATGGAATCAATATATGGGCTGCACAGGTTGTCATGTCCGACTATCACAAGTAGAATCATAATGAAAAATACGCTGGTAAAATGTGCCTGCAGAAAATGGCTTATGCCGCAATAGAATAGCAACAAGTAGTCAAGTTATAGTCAGTTTAGGTTTGGTTGCTATGCTAACATCACCCATTTTATACCAGAGAAACTTTCATACAGGGTTGTGATGCCAAACAGCGTCAATTCATACTGAAAGAAATTCACTTATGGGGAATTGGAGATATTTATCAGCTGCTTGTGTGACAGTCGGACAGTGAAGACTTTACAGCGGCCGCTACTGTGAGTTAACGGGAGAATAAACTCCGGTGGACGAGCAGCACTGCAGCGGTCAGTAAATGCCGCTGAAACACATTAATAAACAATGAACTACGGCACTCTGGAGAAAAGTATAAGGTTGGAGAAGTAGTTATTTAATTTAATCTGGCTTCGTATGATTAAAAGCACGATCATCAACCCGACGCAGACCCCCATTTTTGTTGTTGTGAGCGCCGATGGGGAGAAAATCAGCGACGTAAACGTGACGTCATGACGCAGCAGCGGCAGCACCAGTCGGGCTCTGGGCGGTGTGAACAAAACGGGGGCTGAAAAGAAAAAATGGTTCCGAACCAGAAGAGTGCAAGTACGGAGCTAGAATAGGAGCTGCGTTGGTGTGAAAGGGGCGTGTGTGAGTGTGACTGACTCGAGTTTGCGCCTCGTCGTTCTGATAGCTCCGCCCCTTCACTCAAACCCCTCTCCCTCCGCCCACATCTACAGGTGAAAATTACTTTAGCGCAGGGGTACTCAAACCTTTTTATTAAAGGTCCACTTCTGAATTGTATACAAGGTCACTGGTCTGGATCAATGCCAGTATAGTCCGGAGTTTGAGAAGCCCTGCTTTTGCTACACATTCATCGCAAGAAGTGTAGCAAAAGTCAAGGCCGCAGATTCGTCGATTTATACTGCCACAGAGCAGATTCGTGAAGTTGTAATGAGTGATTTGAGAGGTTGCAATAAACAAGTTGCAGTTGCAATGGAAAATATATTTAAAAAATAGTGAACATTTTATCACAAAGTTCATTTTTGTTTTCTACAAGCTACAAAACATTTTTTTTCTTTCCGTGACTTCAAATTTGCTTCACAGATACGTGGATATTTTATTCAAGTGTAAATGTATGCACACAAGATCAGATTTGTTCAGGTTTTACAAGCTCTCGCATTTTGCACCATATCTACCTTTATGCACTCAGAGCTGGTCGGCAAAAGGTCTGTGTAGCGAGCAGGTCAGGAAGGATGGATAGCTAAAACAAATGAGACCCATGAGACGTCTGCTCTTGTCCTGTTTGAAACTAAAATGTCACGTCATAACTTAAGAACGGAACTTAACTTATGTTACAAAAGTACCTATCCTTAACCAAATTATGATGCCAACTAAAAACTAACCAAGCAGTTTTGTTTGAATTAAAGTGCGATCGTAGAGGACTAAACCAGGAGTTCCCAGTGCGTCAGCAATATGCCAATTCAAAAACAAAGAACATGAAAATGTAAAAAAAAAAGGCAGCTGCTATAATGAAAAAAAATATTATGATTAAATAAACATTCCCCCCATATAAATACATATAAATGAGCTTACCTTCAGGACAAACTTCGCCATCTGAAAAACTTACTAGCACCTTTGTCAGACATTGCTCAGGCAGATATCCCCCCCTTCTAAAGAAAAGAGCAAATTAATGCTTTACCGAGCCGACATCTATTTAAAACCAGCAGATTGAGTTAGCCAGATGTCAGATGTGTTTTCATTAGGGCTGTCAGTCGATTAAAATATTTAATCGCGATTAATCGCATGATTGTCCATAGTTAATCGCGATTAATCGCAAATTAATCGCACATTTTTGATCTGTTCTAAATGTACCTTAGAGGAATATTTTTCAAATTTGTAATACTCTTATCAACATATGAGTGGACAAATATGCTTTATGCATATGTTTATTATCATTTGAACAATGACAAATATTCTCATTAATATTAAACACAACAACCTCTGAACATTACAAATATTCGCCTCAATTCAACCTGGAACCTCTCTCATACAATAATACAATACACATGGTGTGTGTGTGTGTGTGTGTGTGTGTGTGTGTGTGTGTGTGTGTGTGTGTGTGTGTGTGTGTGTGTGTGTGTGTGTGTGTGTGTGTGTGTGTGTGTGTGTGTGTGTGTGTGTGTGTGTGTGTGTGTAATGGGTCGTTGGAGCTATGTGTAAATCAAGGCATATGCTCAAACGGGAGCTGCCTGGACGCTGCAATCATGTTGCGCGCATTATCCGTGCTGAGTGTGCTGACTTTTCGTACAATGTCCCACTGTCTGGCTACCTGCATAAAATCAAGTGCTCGGCGCAGTTGTCGGCGAAATGTCACTCCTCTGTTTTCATTTAAACAGCTCCTTATATCCGTTAGCGCAGCTAGCTAGCACCAGATGCTAACAACAACAATACACGTAAGGTCTCTCTCTCTCTCGCTCGCTCGCGCCGCACATACACACACCCTCCCGGTCCTCCCGATGGCCAGTCGGTGCCTGACGGTGAGCGTGGAAGTGTGGTCTGCCACAAGCGGGCAGCAGGAGCGGGGCTGTCAGCATCAGCTTGTAGATGGTATTGTAGCGACCCGGATAGGATGCTGAGGGTGTCACTCAGGCATTCCCCGTCTCTCTGCCAATCACGGAGCGACACAGTGATGCTGGTATACGTGTGGGTCCGTGATTGGGGGAGCAGACGGGGGAGGGCGGGGAAGTTGTGACGTAGTCGGGGTTATAAAGGTGTGTGTGGGAGAGCTAGGAGTGTGTGTAAGGTTTAAACCCCAAGCTATATCTGTATCTGTGAGCATCAAAGTAAAGACGAGTTATTAAAGCCTAATAACTGGAAGCCTGTTTCCGACTCCATCTGTGAACGTTACAGTATTCTAAACTCGATGCGCTCTGAAACTACGGGGTGGTCGAGGAAAAAAAAATACACATGCGTTAATCGCGTTAAAATAATTAGTGGCGTTACATTTTTTTTGCATTAACGCGTTATTAACTGGCAAACATCCAGAGTTGTCCAGACATATACAGGCGACAGGCCGATCAAGAGGATGACAAAGCTAGGTGGCTAAGATAATGCCGTGTAATTCATTGACATTGCATTTTCCCACTGAGCCATTCAAAATGCTATCTACATCAAATGGAGCTTGCAGATGCCAGACTGCAATATTAAGTGGGCCTGGAATGAAGCTATTTGACAGTGTCACATTCAAATTGATGTTCAGCTGCTTGTGTCAGACCTAACTTTGGCTTTTGTACCCCTCTTTAAACACAGGTCCCAGTTGTATTAAGAAGAGTAGAAAAACAGCATCATGGCTGTTTTCAAGCAAGAACTAAGTGGTTGCCTTTATTTCTGCCAACACTACATCACATGTATTTTTTTATTCTCACCTTCTTCAGCTTGAAGAGCTTTGAAGAAGTTTGACAAAGTGTGTCTGGGAAAACACGATGTAGACCTGAGGGGTTACGTGTTTCGTTTTTTCTCTAAAAGCATGCAACTCTCTCTTCATGACATTTTTGACGTGACTGTTCGCCTGGAGAAACGATACTATGGCGCAAACATTTCTGCGTTTGATGTTTTGTTATCTGGTAAGTTTTTTTTTACTGTGAATCATTGGAGTCGCTGCTCACATTAACACTAGGACTATGATCAACAGTAAAACAGTTACATTCTCTTTTATTCTTCAATCTTGACACTCCCTTTGATTTGGAATAAACTGTGTTGCTTCCGGACAGACTGTTGATGAGTTGGCATGCCAGAGACCAGGTTTAAGAATCAAAACGTCCTTATTTCAATGCGATTCCTTGTGCTTCCATCGGCAGCAGAAAACTCTTAGCAAAAGTAACAAACACAACAAACTCCATCAAATGGTTATACAATGATGGTTCAATAGGTATTCCAGTAATTTAGCATTGCATTTTCTTGGAGATTGGGTTTGAGAGGAATGATAACAATTGAAGTAGCAAAAGTGGAATTTTAATGAATGACATCAGTTTTCCATGACTCAGAAGCATCTACCCTAATCTAGGCTGGTTTCAAAAAATCTTGGTGCAAGTTTATAATGTAGGCTTGTAGGCAGATATTTAATGCTTTTAACTGTCCAAACAAGAAGCATTGTTTGAACTAAGTTACGCAAACGACCAAAATGTCAAGCATAACTGAGTATATTTTCTATATTATATTGTGTTTCATCTTCAATACATTTAAAGGTCCCATGTCATGGCCCTTTCTACTGATCATAATTCCATTGTTGAGGTCTACTAAAACAGATTTATATTGTGCAATTTTCCAAACTCACTTTGGTTTCTCATTCAGCATCTCTGTATAATATGTGTATTCACTCTGTCCTAAACGGCTTGTTGGAGCTCCTGCCACCCCCTCCCTCTGAGCTCAGTGGCCATCTGCGAGACACAGCGAAACCCAGCCCCAAACCAGCCCGAACACACACACACACACCCGCAGCCTGGCTGGGAGTTTGTGTGTGTGCTCACACACCAACTCACTGCCAACCCTATGTCCTGTGCCGTTGGAGGCCCCGCCGACTACTCTTCTGCCGGGGGTCCTGCCAACCCTATGTCCTGTCCCGTTGGAGGTCCAGCCGGCTACTCTTCTGCCGGGAGTCCTGCCAACCCTATGTCCGTTGCCGTTGGGGGTTCCGCTGAGAGTTCTGCCAACCCCATGTCCTGTTCCGTTGGAGGTCCCTCCGTCACCTGTCTCGCCGGGGGTCCTGCCAACTCCTTGTCCTCTTCCATGGGGGATCCTGCCGACACGCCGTCTCAGGGAGGAGAAATCGGCGGAACTGCAGCTGTGAAAAGATAGAGTGTGTGTGTGTGAGGAAGTCCGGATTGGTCCATTTGGACCAATCCGCAGACTTAATGTAACAGCTCCACGGATTGGTCCATTTTGCTACAGGGTGTACTTTGAGGGTTTGTGACTCTGCAGACCGTTTACATGCAGAAAAAGCTACATTACACAAAGGGATGGGTAATAACCGGAAAAGCATGACATTGGACCTTTAAGACATTTAACTTAACTGATGTAAATAAATTATTATGTCAGTTAAAATAAGTAATTATTTCACACTGAAGACGAATGGAGGTCAGAAAGTCCTGTGTTGGTTTTTCTCACCCAGCAATACAGACTTCCTCTCTTGATAATAGGTCTTCATAACAACGTCCATGAGGGATTAAAACAATTAAAATGCTTGTCCATTCACAACAGAGCCAGCCAGCTAACCAATCAGAGCAGAGTGGGCTCTGTCACACTCCTAGGTTTATGTCACGGTTTTAGTGTTGTCTGTCTGGTTATGGGTTTTGTAAGTCTGTTCATTCGGTGTGTTGTCTTCCTCCTTGTGTTTTGTCTGGTCCTCCTCCCTATCGTTAGTTTCCCTGGTGTGTCTGATTGTCTCATTGTGTTCACCTGTTGCCCTTGTGTTTCTCCCTCCCCTGCACAGCTGTGTCTTGTCCTGTGATTACCCTTCTGTGTATTTAGTCTAGTCTTCCCCTGTGTTCCATGTCGGTTCATTGTTTCCCTTCCATGTTTCCACGGTCCGTGTCCCTTGTGCTGCTCGTTTGTTTTTTGGGATATTTTGCATACTGCCTTTTACTACAGCTTTTATGATTTAATAAAGCTAGCTTTTTGTTAAATTCTGCATTTGGGTCCTGCCTTTTCCACGTATCCTGACAGGCTCTGGTTTCAGACAGAGGGTGAAAACAGCAGCACAGGCAGTATGAGAAAAATAGGACACTTTTTGAACATTAAACATGTAACATGTCACAGCAAAGGTTCAAAATACAAATAGGAACCTGAAAATGATCACAATATGTCTTCTAGTATAATAATGGGTGCAATTTAGAAGGTGATGGACCCCTGTGCAAGCCTACATTTATAAGTGATATAATGAAAACAAATGTTGTATAATACAATTTACAAGGTCTAACAGTGTGACTGTCAAGTACAAAGTAAGTGTAGGTGGCCAGCAAGGTAGATAGGAGCGGAGAGTAAATATCTGCTGTTTTATGTTGGCTCTGACAAGGTGATTTTTCCTTGTGGGCGTCCGGCTCTGACACTGGGAGAAAAGTCTCTGTGTAGCATGAAACAAAAAACACAGCCAGACTGAAAATAACATGAATTTAGAAAGCACACAGGGTCAAAGGTCTTTTTGGCATGAAGGAGGGAAAGAGTGAGGTTAGATTGAAGGTGAGCTCTATGGTAACAAGGTCACCAGAAGGCACGAGAATTCAGCCGATCCACAGCCCGACATGCACTGCACTTCAATAAAAGACCCCTATTCAAAGGTAAAATCACGCCAAGGGAGCTTCATTTTTAAATGTATACTTTCCAAAAAGAATAATATCCACATAGAGGCAATTGTTTTAATTTCCTCAGTGCTGGATGAGGATGTTTTAAACAGACCTTGAAGGAGTCAGACATGTCAGGCTTTTCTGGACATAGACACTCTAAACTATTAATTTTTACAGTGTAAGTGCTCTTGTAAGACAGCAGGCTTTTGAGTTGAATGGTCGGTTAAACTGTTTTCTATTAGACACAGCCTTTAGAGTACATTATACAACCCACAGAGCAGGCATCTGGTTTTAGCCTGAACGACTTCCACTCTGACGACACAAACACCCTTGAAAAGCCTGGAACCATACTAATGGCTGCTCTGATGCAAGTAGTGTAAATGTTTACCCACATGTTACAAGAACAACATCTGAAAAGCAAGCTGTATATTTATCACAGCACCTGTCTCCTGTTAACCTACAGCCAATGGACGCTAAGTCCCAGCTCTGAATGGCACTATAATGCACCGAAAATAAAGAAAAGATGAGTCACTACAGTGAAGTGGGTGGAGAGAGCTTTTCAGTTTTATTCAAAGCCAAGCAAAAACAAAGTATGATACATGATGTAGAGCGATGCCTGTGACAAATATGTTTTCTATTGAATATGAGTGTTTGCGTAAGTAGAGAGGAGACATAATGATATTTTTAAAGATGTGGGCTCCCTTGTCCTTTGCAGTAGAAGCGGCTGATTCTGCAAAGCACACTCATCTGTGACCATTTCAGTGAGACTACACACACACACACACACCTCCAAACTCACACATATTCCTAATGATTTATTACCCAGGTATAGCCTTATCTCCATATCCATGACAGGGGTCCAGGCTGCCGTAAATAACCTTGTGTCCCCTCATTAGTAGGATAGCCGTGTCTCCCTTGGCCTCATTGGCACATACCCACACACAGATCAACCCCCCCAGAGACCAGGCCAGCCATCACCATCATAAATCCATGGGGTGCAAAGTCTGGCAGCGAGGGCTGGGCAGCTAATTATCCTGACAAGCAGAGCTAGGGATGGAGGTGACCCAGACGCAAGCCTGGGAAACCCAGAGATACACAGAGAGATAGAGCAAAACGGTGTGGGTCGTCCACTCGAGGTGTGGTCTCCACCCTCTCACTTCATCACTGAGAATGAATGAATGAGCTTGCTTTACCCACTTGTTGCTGATTAGAGTGACTTACCTCATTCACACCAACGCAACTCCGGTTCAAGTTCCGTGCTAGAGCTTTTCAGGTTCAGAACCGGTTTAGCTCCGGCTCTTTTCACACCGTCCAGAGTCCGACTGGGGCTGCGTTATTGCGTCATGACGTGCTGGTTCCCTTGTCTCGGAGTTAACTTAATGCATTTGTGGTAAGAGGCCCTACAATTAGGTTTGTGGTTAATATAAGGCACGTTCACACCGCAGTACTTTTCCCACTTTAGTTCTTGTGAACTCTTTAGTTCTCATGAACTAAGTACAGTAGCTTACAAAATGCTTACAAACATTTAGCCATCCCTGCTTATACAAGTAGTAGTTTTAGTTGTCTGCGATCTGCGGAGGGCTACTCCCACCTGTCGAGTACGGCTGTGCTGAGGTGTTTTTCCCCCGGAGACGTCGCAAAGAGACGGAGCGGCTCCACCTGTTGCTGCCTGCGATCTGCGATCTCCGATCTACGGAGGCCTGCTCCCACCTGTAGAGTACGGCTGTACTGGAGAGGTTTTTACCCCGGAGTCGTCGCGGAGAGACTGAGTGGATCCACGCTTTGGGCTTGACCTGCTTCCACCGGGCGTGTGCTGCAGTGCGGAGGAGGATTTTAGCACAGCTGGGGCCTGCTTTCCACCTGTCCTGGTTCTGCTGTTGCAGAGGCCTGCTTTCACCCCGGGGATACCACGGAGGGACCGGAGCGCTTCCACGCTGCTGCTTTTGCCTGTCCTTTGCTGCTGTGCTGATTTGCTCCAGGAACATCACGGATACTGTGTGCTCGTATGGGAAAATGGCCCATATCGGGATTCTGCTGTGCCTGTTAACTGTTTTGGATTATGAGAAGATCTCTAGTCATTCTGTGAAGTCTACTGGATTCAGGTCTGTTCTGCCACCCGCAGTGGGCATCCCCTGCAAAGGTTTGGATGTGTTGCACAAACAATTACCGGTTGCCTTGTCAAAGAAAATCTGCTCGACATTATATGTTTGTCTTTTTTGTTTTCCTGCGATGATGGTTCTTCAGGACTGCTTCTTAAGCTCAAATCAAACTCTCGCAGACTTTTCCGGTGTTTCTAAAGTAGATGACAATGTATGTGTGTCGATTAAGAGGAAAAGATGCCTGGCTTTTTTGTTGATATTACTGTCAGGAAATGTACAACCTAACCCTGGTCCGCCCAGTAGTAGTCAGTGCATGACATTAAGGATTTTGGGGGCCATCTAAGCTAATTTACAGATGGCCCTGAGCCCAATAGAGATTGCCCTGAAAAATGCGCACGGACGAAATTGCACGAAGGTTTTGAGGGGCCTCCCCCAAGAACATTTAGATTTTTGCAGGTCTTACTGTAGATGCTGTCTGGTGCATTCTCTAGACTGAATTATAAGATGAAACACCACAATATTATATTGCACAATTTCAATTTTATTCTTAATTTCACTTGTTTTTTTATTGTTTGTGTTTGCTCTCTTGCATGCCCTGCACAGCTATAAGAAATACTTAAGTTGTTGGTCAAGACACTTTCCATCTGATGAAGGCAAATGCCTTCCCAGATGTAAAAAACTAGAAAACATTACATTCAGTTATAACTGCCAAAACAAACATTATTTACACTATTATGGCCCCTGATAAAAATGTTTGTAATGTTATCTACTGTAAATTTGTCGAACGAATGCCTCCTCATCCGGAAGCTGACCGAGCAGACCCGAGCAGCAGTCGAGAGGAGCTGAGAGGAGCCGAGCGGATCCGCGAAGCACACAAAAGGGCGACGTCAGAGTTCCCTTTAGCCGGCAAATCTAAATCTCTTCGGTCAAAATAATTTCCCTTTAGCGCCACTTATGTGACAGACAAGAATAGTCAATTCTAATGTCTAACACTATAGCTGTGTCCCAATTCAGCGGCCGCATCCTCCTGAGGATGCATTCGGAGACCGCATACGTCACTTCCGCCAAACGAAGGCTGTCCCAATTTTAAAAAAAGACAAGACTCCTCCGAATGCGGCCCGCAAATGCAGCCTTCTTTCCCCAGATTTAGAGGATACATCTGATGTACACTCCGCGGTGTACCATATCCCAGGATGCAACGGGTGACGGTGATGAATGAGTTTTAAAAAAAAATATATGGCTTGTAACGTCCCATCAACGGCTACAACGGTTTCAGCTGGATTCGTTTTTAAATGTACTCATCCAAATAGTAAATGACATGAAAGAAAAGTAAACCTGTTTAATTTGTGTATTTAAATATACGGGCAATTGGAGATGTCTTCTTTATATTACATACATAAAATAATATGAAGTGAACATATTTCTAAACCCTGTTTGGTTTTCAAATTGTTGGGATTCATTATAAAGCTAATTTATTTATTTAACTGCTTTTGTTATACAAATCTGACTGCAACAATTTTGTTTTGATAGGGAGCAAGGAGCAGACTGCGCAATTTATCCAGATGCACGGGGAGAATGAAGCCCTCTTCACGGGGGCCTGTTGCGACCTCGGGAAAATAATTTAAACATATTATATAACACCAAAATAAGTACAGCTAGATCTGACTCCATATTGAACAGTTTTGAAAACAATTTTGAAAACAGTTTTGAAAACAGTTTGAAAACAGTTTGTAAACAGTTTGAAAATATTTTGCCTAGTGTCAGAAATTATTACCGGCACTTGTGACTGCAGCTGGTTGCTAGGTGACGGGGGCGGCAAAATGTAGGGGTAACTGCCGGTGACGTACAAGGACATGCTCCGTAGACCGTCTCATTTCGCGGAGGACCCAAGCTGGGTCCTCCGCGGACTGCGAGGCTGGGTCCTCAGGAGGCTGGATCCTCAGGAGGCTGGGTCCTCAGGAGGCTGGGTCCTCAGGAGGATGCGGCCGCTGAATTGGGACACAGCTTTAATGTGGAGAAAGAGATGTCCTGTATGGGTTGATTGTGCGTTGATCTGTTGTTAATGCCTCGGGTTCCGGTGGGCATGTAAACAAATGCATAATGCTGCGCTATACTTTGTGGCCTCACCCAGTTGCATAGCGACGTTTATTGTTTAGGTGTCTTTTAATAAGCAGGTAGTCCTATCATTAGCTAGAACTAGCTGGATCTGTTCAATATGGACATAAACGCGAGTGAAGTCTAAACTGGCGGGAGAGAGAGATCAGCTGCTGCTGACGAGAGAGAGATCAGCTGCTGCTGACGAGTCGACACACAGCTCCGCATGATCACATGCAGCAGTGAGCGGACAAAACACACACTTCAGGTTAGAATATCACACGTAGCTATTTTAATTACCTAAACTAGTTGTAGATATGTTTACTTTTGCTGTTGGGTCACTCATTACTGGATCCGCGAGCTGCATGATACTAGCATAATAGATTGCCCGATCGGGCAACCAGCAGGAGAGGCTTCATTGACCGAGCTAAATACTAGATGGCCCCGGGACATCGGGCAGTCCTTAATGTCGAGCCCTGAGTAGTAGTAGTCAGATCGCTACTCCTGCTGATTTTAAAGCTAGGTCTGGGTGTTAGAACTCAGGCACTTAGGAGGTAGGACCCAATTGCACGACCCGGGAGCCAGAGGTAAAGTATTGTTAGGATACTTTATTTTCCAAAAATACAGCAAAAAATGGTCACTAACTAATCTCAGGATGAGATGACAAATGAGAACAAAAAAGAAAATCGCTCACGTGGGGAGGAACAAAACTTTTCACGATTTACAAAAGAGCATAGACCTGACCAAGGCAAAGACAAGGAGCATAGACCTGACCATGAACATAGACAAAAACGAACTGACACTGAACACTGGGAGACAGGGGAATTTAAACACAAGGTAACAAGACACAGGTGGGAATAATCAGGGGGATGACCCAGGGGCAAGGCAGAGTCCATGATGGGTGTCTCGGACGGACGACCCAGGGGCAAGGCAGAGTCCATGATGGAGCTCTCGGGCGGACGGCCCGGGGGCAAGGCAGAGTTCATAATGGAGTCCTCGGGCGGACAGCCCGGGAGCAAGGCAGAGCCCATAATGGAGTTCTCAAGTGGATGGGCCGGGGGCAAGGCAGAGTTTATGGTGAAGTCCTCGGCTGGGGAACTCAGGAGACCGGGCTCACGGGCAGGAGCTGGTGGAATCTCTGGCGAGTCAGGCTTAGACGAGACCCTGGACGGAACCTGGGCTGGTGTCAGTGGGACCCACGACGGAGCAAGGGCTGGTGTCGGTGGGACCCGAAACAGGACAGGACACGGTGTTGGCAGGAAACTCGGCGGAGCAAGTCTCGGCGGGACCCCCAACGGAACAGGAAATGGAGCTGGCAGGACCCCCGACGAAACAGGTGTTGGCTGGACCTCCAACGGCACAGGACATAGGGTTGGCAGGACCGCCGGCAGAAGAGTAGTCGGCGGGACCTCCAACGGCACATGACATAGGGTTGGGAGGACCCCCGGCAGAAGACTAGTCGGCGGAATCTCCAACGGCACAGAACATAGGATTGGCAGGACCCCCGGCAGAAGAGTAGTCGGCGGGGCCTCCAATGGCACAGGGCATAGGGTTGGCAGGACCTCCGGCAGAACAGTAGTCGTTGGGGCCTCCAATGGCACAGAACATAGGATTGGCCGGACCCCCGGCAGAAGAGTAGTCGGCAGGGCCTCCAATGGCACAGGGCATAGGGTTGGCAGGACCCCCGGCAGAAAGTGGTCAGCGGGGTTTCCAACGGCACAGAACATAGGATTGGCAGGACCCCCGGCAGAAGAGTAGTCGGCGGGGCCTCCAACGGCACAGGACATGGAGTTGGCAGGACCCCCAGTGGAACCTCCAACGGACCAGGACATTGGGTAGGGACTTGAGAGGGAACTTGAGAGGAGACTTGAGAGGTGACTCGAGAGGAGACTTGAGAAGTGACTTGAGAGTGCACTCGAGAGACTACTTGAAAGGGAACTCGAGAGGTGACTTGAGAGGGGACTCGAGAGGGAACTTGAGCGGGGACTCGAGGGGGAAACTGAGAGGTGGCTTGAGAGGGAACTCGAGAGGGGACTTGAGAGGGAACTTGAGAGGTGACTTGAGAGGAGACTTGAGAGGTGACTTGAGAGGGCTCTCGAGAGATGACTTGAAAGGGAACTCGAGAGGGGACTTGAGAAGGAACTTGACAGGGGACTCAAGAGGGAACTTGAGAGGAGACTTGAGAGGGCTCTCGAGAGATGACTTGAAAGGGAACTCGAGAGATGACTGGAGAGGGAATTTGAAAAAGACCTTTACAGGGGACTCGAGAGGGGACTTGAGAAGGAACTTGACAGGGGACTCGAGAGGAGACTCGAGAGGGAACTTGAGATGGAACTTGAGAGGAGACTCGAGAGGAGACTCGAGAGGTGACTCGAGAGGAGACTCGAGAGGAGACTTGAGGATGGAACTCGAGAGGAGACTTGAGAGGTGACTTGAGAGGGCACTCGAGAGATTACTTGAAAGGGAACTCGAGAAGTGACTTGAGATGGGACGCGAGACGGAACTTGAGCGGGAAACTGAGAGGTGGCTTGAGAGGGAACTCGAGAGGAGACTCGAGAGGGGACTTGAGAGGTGACTTGAGAGGGCACTCGAGAGATGACTTGAAAGGGATCTCGAGAGGGAACTCGAGAGGGAACTTGACAGGGGACTCGAGAGGAGACTCGAGAAGGGTCTTGAGAAGGAACTTGACAGGGGACTCTAGAGGGGACTTGAGAGGAGACTTGAGAGGGCTCTCGAGAGATGACTTGAAAGGGAACTCGAGAGATGACTGGAGAGGGAATTTGAAAAGGACCTTGACAGGAGACTCGAGAGGAGACTCGAGAGGGAACTTGAGATGGAACTTGAGAGATGACTTGAGAGGAGACTTGAGAGGTGATTTGAGAGGAAACTTGAAAAGGACCTTGACAGGGGACTCGAGAGGGGACTTGAGAAGGAACTTGACAGGGGACTCGAGAGGAGACACGAGAAGGACCTTGACAGGGGACTCGAGAGGGAACTTGACAGGGGACTCGAGAGGAGACTTGAGACGGTCGGTAAGCCGACAGGGCACAGGAAGCTGGCATCGGCCGAAGAGCCAATACTGGAGCCGAAACTGGAGTCGGGACCATGGCTACTGGGGCCGGTAGTGAAGCCAGAACCATGGCTGCTGGGGCCGGTACTGGAGCAGTCCGTAGGTAAAGGATCAAATTATTCATCTTTTCAGCCAGTTGTTGCAGCTGTGTAGAGATGTTTTCTTGAATCTCTGCCTGGCGTCCTCTCAGCTCTTGTATTCTCTGGGTGGTTATACCCAGCTGTTCCTTGTGGTGAAACATTTTCACGCCGTGTGCTGACAGAGCGGCGTGAAGTGTTCTTGGGTCGGCTGGGTCCATAATGGTCAGTTCGTTCTGTTAGAACTCAGGCACTTAGGAGGTAGGACCCAATTGCACGACCCGGGAGACAGAGGTAAAGTATTGGTAGAATACTTTATTTTCCAAAGATACAGCAACACATGGTCACTAACTAATCTCAGGATGAGATGACAAAAAATGAGAACAAAAAAGAAAACCGCTCACGTGGTGAGGAACAAAACTTTTCATGATTTACAAAAGAGCATAGACCTGACCAAGGCAAAAGACAAGGAGCATAGACCTGGCCATAGACAAAAACGAACTGACACTAAACACTGGGAGACAGGGTAATTTAAACACAGGGTAACAAGACACAGGTGGGAATAATCAGGGGCGGGACTGACCCTGATAAGCACAGGAGACACAGAAGGGGTGACAGGTGAAAACAATCAGGAAATTAGACACACCAGGGAAACTAACGACAAACAGGAAAACACAGGGAAAAAAGACCAGATAATACACAGGGAGGAAAACTGAGGTTACCTACTGTAACCCCAGCTTCTATGAGTAAATGGCGCAGCCTTCTAAGGCTATCGCTATTGGGTTAAGGGCGAAGAATGATGTAGTCTGCGCCCCACTGGGTCCGCCCGGCACTAGAAGCACAGACACACCTGCTAAATAACACCCCATGCCTGTTGTGCCCTGCGTAATGGCGCATCACCGTCCCTGGAACATAGCAAAACATGCCTATCTTCCCGACGGGGTGAAGGCTGGGAACAATACATACCGGCCGCTGTGAGAAAGTAGAGACGAAGGTCCCACCTTGCCCAGCGATCATAGAGGGGGAACAGCAGCTCTCTGCGTGTCAGACAGGTAGGAGAGCGCCCAGCTGGATCCCTGACGTCACTCACTCTGACCAGGCACCCCGTACAAAGTGTGTCAGAGGAAAAAGGAACATCCTTCCTATAAGAGGGAAAAAGGGCCGCTCTCCGCGTGCCGAGAAGCAGGAGAGAGGCGCACAGCTGGCTCCCTGACGTCACTCAGTCCGACAGGACACCCAGTACAGGGTGTGTCAGAGAGGAATGGGAGACATCCCTCAAATAAAAATGAATAAACGAACAGGGGGAAGACCAAGATGCAGCAGTGCAAATATCTTCCACTCCACATTCCTCCGTGCAAAGCCGTGGAGGAGGAAATTCCTCTGGTGGAGTGCGCATTGATGTTCTCCTGGGGCTCCACCCCAGAGGAGACATGCCTGTGACACAGCCTCACACAACCTGTGTGACAGCCGTTGTGCAGACAGAGGCTGCCCGATCGAGCGCTCTCTATAATGCACAAACAGGCGCTGAGAATGGCGCAAGGCAGCCGTGCGCGCCACATAGCAAGACAGTGTGCGCACAGGACAGAGGAGATGAGACGTGGCTTCTAACTCCGACCTGTAAGGAGGGGGAAAGAAGCCATCCAAGGTGATCACTCTCGACTCTAAAGAGCTTGTGATGACCTTTGGCATAAAAGCCGTTTCTGTTAGGGCGTAAAACAGCCGAACTGCCATCTCCTTGGATCCGGAGGCATGACGGAGCCACAGAGAGAGCAGACAAATCACTCACCCTTTTCGCTGATAGAGCCAAAAGTAATACTACTTTGGCTGACAACAGTTTAAGGGGAACCTGGTCTAAAGGTTCAAATGGGGCTTTGCTTAGTGTGCGTAACACCAAAGCCAAATCCCACTGATGCGCCAGTGCGCGTGACACAGTTCTGAGTCTCGTATACTCCTCGCATAACACGGCTGCTGCGCTCTGCGAGCCCCTCGGTTCAATTCGCCGGGAATATACATTGTTCTGATAAGAGCAACATGTGTGCGCGCCCAGAACAGCAGCCGCATGGCTGCAGTCAGAAGCTGCGCAGATCGTACTCCTCCCTGGCGATTGAGGTATGCTGCTTCCATAGCCGTGGCCTGTTGTCTGTGTGAATCAACACATTGATTGTACAGCAACGGGGCGACTCCCCCGTTCTTTTCCGAGAATTAGAAAAATAGCGGAGTAAAAACCGCGCAAGACACTGTTCCTGGGATGACAGGAGTGTTTCTTGTATCCCATGGAACTGCTGGGGGGAGAGGCTTCTCTGTGAAGTGCCGTAATGGTCGTCATGGTGACGAGCCACGCCATCGCCGCCGCTGCCCGTGAGGCAAAAGGGCTGTGAGGGAGTTTCCACACGCTGCATTTTACTCCGTCTCTCATCATGAGGCGCGTACACGCCCAGGGGATGAGAGGTGTGTGCATGCTGTCCACACGAGGCGTTATAACGGTGCTCGTGGGTTATTATGACCTTGTGTAGGAGGCATATCTGGGACAGAGGAATACCACAAGCTCTGCAGTTTATAAACCAATAGGTTAAAACAGCAGGCTTCTGCAGCGAATGAACCACCTCTGGAGTCCCCCTGTTAGAAGAGACCCAAGGGGATAATC
The DNA here is from genome assembly GCF_949606895.1 of Notothenia rossii. NCBI lineage: Eukaryota > Metazoa > Chordata > Actinopteri > Perciformes > Nototheniidae > Notothenia > Notothenia rossii. The sequence continues at coordinate 31,495,933 of NC_136912.1, read as the reverse complement.
ACGTGACCAGCTGACGCCAACGCCGAGCAGCTTCGTCACGGAGAGGGCTGTGTGGGTTGTGACACGCCGGAGGAGAGCTGTCAGTTCCTCCACTCGCTGCCGCGAGAGTCGCGCTCTCATGCTGGCTGAGTTTAACTCCACTCCCAGATAAGCGATTGTCTGAGAAGGAAGAGGACAGCTCTTCTTCCAATTTATTATGAAACCCAGGCTTTGACAGATGTGATAAGAGATGTACCGTCTGTAAAGCGACTTCCTCCCTGGGGCGAGCCAGCAAATAGCAGGTCGTCCAGAGAAAACCACACTCTCATCCCTCCTCTGTGTAGTGGCTCCAGCCTTCTCTACACGAAATGCGAGGAGCCAGGAAATATCCGAACAGCAGACGATTGTCTGGTCTGATATTCCCTGAATGGAAAACGCAGGAATTTCCTGTGTTTCGGGATGATGGGTTCGTGGAAGTATGCATCCTTCAGGTGGAAGTGAACCAGTCGTCCTGGTGAACACATTCCAGCACCTGTTTGATCGTCAGCATACGGAATACTGACAGATCGAGGATGTCTCATTCCTCCAGTCTTTTTCGGGATTAGAAAAATAACGGGAGTGAAAACCCCTGATTTTCCTCCCTTTGAGGAACCCTGAAAATATCCTCTTTCAACAGGAGTTCCAGCAGCTCGGATTGGAGCGCAAGACATAGCTTCTGGGAGGACAGGAGTGTTTCCTGTATCCCATTGAACTGTGGGGGGGAGGGGAGAGAGGCGAACTGCAGGACGTATCCTCTGCTGATCAGCCTGCTCATCCATCTGTCCATCAGACACACGCGCTGCCACTCTGAGAAAAAATCTAAGAGCGGGCGCACATGCTCGAGATGTTCTGTGGTTGTCATGGCAACGAGCCACGCCAGGGAGCCTCCACACGCTGCGTCTCACTCCGACTCTCTTCATGAGGCGCGTACACGCTCAGGGGATGGATGGAGGTGTGTGCAGTGCTGCCCACATGAGGTGTTATAACGGCGCTCATGGGTTTATTATGACCGTGTGTAGGAGGCGTATCTCGGACAGAGGAATGCCGCGAGCTCTGCAGGTTATTAACCGAGGTTAAAACCGGCAGGCTTCTGCAGCGAGCCCCGCTGTCTACTAATCAACAGATTAGTGGCTGCCGGCTTAATTAGCGAGCTCTGCAGTTTATTAACCGATAGGTTAAAACCAGTAGGCTTCTGCAGCGAGTCCTGGCGCCGTGGCGCTGCGGGCGCTGCCGCTGGGGGCACTCAGCCTGGAATACTGCTCATTCCCCCGTTCTGGCTTCTCTGTGATGTGCTGTAATGGTCGTCATGGTGACGAGCCAGGCCATTGCCCTCGCCGCCGCTGCCCATGAGGCGAAAGGGCTGCGAGGAAACCTCCACACGCTGCGTTTCACTCCGGCTGTCATCATGAGGCGTGTACACGCTCAGGGGATGAGTGGAGGTGTGTGCAGTGCTGTCCACATGAGGCGTTATACCGGCGCTCATGGGTTATTATGACCGTGTGTAGGAGGGGTATCTCGGACAGGGGAATGCCGCGAGCTCTGCAGGTTTATTAACCGATGGGTTAAAACCAGCAGGCTTCTGCAGGGAGCCCTGCTGTCTACTTAATCAACAGATTAGTGGCAGCCGGCTTAATTAGCGGCTCCGCTTCCTCGGAGGCTCTCGCGGAGCAGACCAGGAGCGGGGGTGCCTCACTCCCCTTTGACTCGCCGCCGGGAGACCCTGTCTCTGGGGTGGCGGGGGAGCGGAGACGTGGCACGGTGCTCCTGCAGCCGCCAAGGCGGTTGCTGTTGGCGTCTCTCCGCTTGCGGCCTCCTGTGGCCGGCGTGGACGCCGTGGCTGCTGCGGGCGTTGGTGCCGCTGTGGCAGCTCAGCCGACTGGAGCCAGCTGTACATGCTGGCGAATGCCGTTCGCCTGTTCCGCGGCCATCTTCATGGACTCCACCATGGCGTGGAACTGGGGTCCGAACAGCCCGTCCGGGCTGATTGGAGCGTCCAGTAGCACTTTTCTGGCCGTCTCCGTAACAGACGCCGCCGCGCTGTGGTGACGGAGAGGGGGAAAGCATGTTCGGCCGCCAAGCTGGCACCCTGCTCCAACTCTGTCTCCCCCGTCCGGGGGAGAGGAGGGAGGTTAGAACCGAACGGTGAACCGTGGAGGGAGGCGGGGCAGGAGTTGCTTCGGACTCCTGCCCGGCACTCTGCCCCAGGGACACGAGGCCCCGTCCGCGGGCTCGTAAGCCTGGACGGGCCAATCGTGCTCCTCGGCCACAGCAGCAAGAGTGTCCGCTCTCCGCTTCCTGTCGCCCGAGGGGAGACGAGCGCAGTGTGTGCATGCTACCTGCTGGTTTAGAGCCGCGTACGCGTGCTCCGGCAGGATTCGCATACTGCTTTTATCTCTGCAGGTCATAACTCATTATGAACCCAGAGCCACATGAGGGACAATCACGGACGCAGTTGTTGCTCATGATGATTCTCAATTGCTGTGCTTCAGTAACTGTGCTGGTTTGCTGAAAAAAAGAGGGAGCAGATTGCCGGGCCTCCTTCCTATTTATACCGGAAGGAGGCCCGAGGGTGGGGCCCACCTTGCGGGTGGGCGTGGACTACAAGTGTTTCAGTGCTGCGCGGGGGCGCAGGGGGATTACCCAATAGCGATAGCCTTAGAGGGCGAAGCCATATACGAAATAGAACATGACATGTAGAAAAGCAAAACACCCACTACCAGACACACAAAACTAAAAACGTGACACAACATAAGAATCGTGACACTGGGTTGGGTTTCATCCATTTGAATGTGCGCAGTCTGTTAGGTAAACTAGATTTTGTCCACATTTGGGCAAGCTCGACTGACGCTGACGTCATTGTTTTATCAGAAACATGGCTAAACAAATCTATTTTGGCCTCTGACATTGCTTTAAATGGTTATAATGTGTATCGTTCCGACCGGCTAATAAAGGTGGTGGCGTTGCCATTTATGTTAAGAATAAGTTCAGTGTATCCATATTAGTTTCCACATCTATCAGTAAGCAATTCAAATTTTTAGCCTTAAATATAGAAGTGGCAACAGGTCATGGTGGTGGGCTGTTACAGACCCACCCCTCAGCTGTCAAGGACTCATTGTCTTCGCTAGCAAATCTTTTATCGCAGCTAGACTACAAGGAAATAGTGCTACTTGGTGATTTTAACTGGGACTGGTTAACTGCAGTATCAGAGGATTTAAAAGACCTTTGTATCTCTTTAAATGTTACTCAGATTGTTGACAGTCCTACTCGCCCTAACATTAAGTCCCCTAATAAATCTCATTCTAACTAATGTTCCCTATAAATACTCATCTGTGGGAGTATTTGCGAATGATGTGAGTGACCACTGTGTTGTAGCCACAATTAGGGACACTAACGGCCCGTCCACACAGCGGCGTGCGTTGACGCCTCACCATTCACTTTGAATGGGTTGACGTCACTTTTTGCCGAACTGCATTTTGGGAAGCGACGCAAGGCGTTGCTCGCTTCAAAAGTTGAGCAATGTTCAACTTTTGGCGCCTCGCCTAGCCAATCAAACCGCGTGTATGCTGGGAGAGACTACGCGGGTAATTTCCTCATATTCCAAAAAATTGAGGAAAAATTCATTATAGCGGTAGTGAATCACCCGGTACTGTATGATCAGTCTCTGTTCATCTACCGCAGTGTTTCTCAAACTTTTTCCGACCGCGGACCACTTAGCCAATAATAAAACACTCGCGGACAACCTAACTCCCCAAATATCCTAAATAAAATAATAAGCCTGTTTACCACTCCAACAGTATATCAAAAATTACAGCCTAATAATGACAACTTTGTGTGAACTTCTCTATCGCTCGTTCACACATTAAATCGACAATACAAAACAACTACAGATTCTACAAGCATTTTGTTCATATGCGATTTAAACGGTAAATGCTGATAGATTTGACACGTCATATGAAACGTAGACTACATTTATTATGGAGTTAATGTCCGTGCGAACAGAGCCGCAATTTACTGACAGCAAGATCTTTTGCTACTGAGAGATATGCAAATACACCGCATTTAGTACGACACAAACTTCCGCTGCGGATTTTCAAAATAAAATACAGTAAAACTATGGTTGCAGTCCCAAGTTAAATAGGAATTTAACAATAAACACAAGATAATTATTTACACTGTTACATTTACAAATAGCATTGTTTACTCACTCATACACTGCATGTCTCTGTTGCCAACTAATGGGAGGAATGGTGCTGCTTGTGCTGAGACATCAGTGAAACAATGTCGGGATCCAAACTGGAGAGTTTTAGTCTCATATCACAGTCCACATTGATCCTGTTACGCTGCTTTGTTTTCAGACCAACAAGTGCATAAAAACCAGCTTCACAGTTGTAGGTGGTTGGAAACGGCATCAACTGTTTCAGGGCAGCATCAGTCAGCTCTGGGTTCTCAGGCTGGACGTGGACCCAAAAGTCTGTCAAGGTTTTCTCTCTGAAAGTCGTCCTCAGTGTCCATTCAGATGCGATGTCCACAAGGATGTCAACCTGTCTCGGTGGGAGCTTGGAACTGACGTGTTCAATGTGTGTTTTGTCCCCAAATGGATTCCTGATCCACTCAAAGCCTGCATCTAGTTCTGGGAAATATCTTCCCAGCTGAAAGTGAAGGCCTTGCAGATGTTCCTTGAAGGCTGCAACTGTGCCGCCGTCCAGCTCTTCATCTGCAGCGAAGAGAAAATCCGCCAGCGTCGGAAAACAGTCAAACTCCTGGCGATCCAGACGGACACACCACAATTCCATCTTGAGGCGTGCAGCTTTAATTTTGTCCTAGCACATTGAAAACAGTAACAGCTTTCCCCTGCACCGCTAAGTTCAGAGCATTGAGAATGCTAAAGACATCGGCCAGGTATGCCAATTGTGAGAGCCACTGGAAATCATGCAGTCTGTCATACAGTTCATCAGTATGATGCAAGAATAACATCACCTCATCACGCAGTTCAAATAGACGGGTGAGAACTTTCCCACGCGACAGCCAGCGAACTTCAGTATGAAAAAGCAGTTTTGTGTGTTCACTTCCCATTTCTTCACACAGAGCTTTAAAAAGATGTGTGTTCAGTGCTTTGGTTTTTATTGTATTCACAATTTTCACAGACTGGTCCAGTACTGATTTGAGGCATGTTGGCATTTTCTTCACAGCCAGCTGTTCTCTGTGAATGCAACAGTGTGTTGCTGTGGCGCAAGGTGCAACTGCGCGTATGCGCGCTGCCAGTCCCTTATGTTTTCCAGTCATTGCAGTCGCACCATCTGTGCAAATACCAACACATCGTGTCCAGTCGATATGATTCTGCACGATGAAATTGTTGAGCGAGTCAAAAATGGCTTCCCCTGTGGTGTTGGTCGGCAGGGCACGACAAAAAAGAAATTAATCCTGCACAACGCCAGCCTGAATATACCTTACAAAACACAGCAGATTTGCCTCATTCCCGATATCAGTTGACTCGTCCAGCTGCAGTGTGAAAAACTGGCTTTGGCGTAAACGTGTGATCAGCTGATTTTTCACATCTTCAGCCATGGCTGTTATTCGCTGCTGGACAGTGTCATTAGAGAGTGGGACCCTGTTAATTTCGTCACTTGCGGTCTCCCCAAACAATATGTTAGTCATAACTTTGGCAGCTGGTTTGACTAAATTCTCACCTATCGAATGAGGTTTTCCTGCTTTTGCAATTAGAAGGGATACCCTGTATGATGCTTCTGTAGCCTTCGCATTTTCCCCCGGTTAAAAAAACTGTGAGGGCGCCTTCGTCATGTGTTTCTTAAATTCATCAACTTTTCTCTCAAAAACTCCCAAAGGTTTCCCAATGTAATCCTTGTGTTTACTTTCAAAATGTCGCTTGAGCTTGGCAGGTTTCATAGCCTCGTTCGCCAACGACTCATAGCACAAAATACATTGTGGATTGGGATCCTCTTCATCTCTAGTCCAAAAAAAGCCACATTTGATGTAGTCGCTTTGATATTTTCTCTTCACTTTAGCGCTGGACTTTCTGCATTCAAGCCGAGTTTCACAGCTTTCAGCCGGGTGGTTATTAGACAGCGAACCACTCTCCTGGGACTCAGTAACGCACACAAAAGCACCTGTTGCTGCTGAATCACCTGCATCAAGACGATGCACCTTGACTGTCGCATCAGATTTTTCATTTCATTTTCTTTTAACTGACCCTGTCTTTAGCCATCGATCCATCGTGTCAGTTGACCGTACTTTTTTGTTTTGTTTTTAGTTGACCGCTCAAATTGACCGCGCAGATCATTTATGACATAAGACGTAAAACAAACGTACGTACCTACGTACATACGCTACATCTATGATACACTCTATACTAGTAATTTTTTAACAGTTTGAGAAACACTTTAAGCTTATAATATATTTGAATTTCAAATGTGGCATTTTACTAATATACTCGCGGACCACTTGGGGTCGCTCGCGGACCACTCTTTGAGAAAAGACTGATCTACCGGGATACAAACCGGAGGAGCCAGGCATTGAGGGAGGTGGCAGAGACAGTGGGTGAAACTGGTAGGTTTTCGCCTGTTTGGGGATTTTATATCCAGTTTACTTTGTTTTAACATTGCTATTGCTTTTTATGTCGGGGGTGGGAGATTCATGTGATTGGTTGTTGGTCGCGTTGCTCGCAAAAAATCCCCAAGCTTCAGATACGCCCACCGCCAAACGTCAACGCAAGCCGCTGTGTGGACGGGCCGTAAGGTCCAAAAGGTTAAACCTCATATTATTATTAAGAGAGACATAAAACATTTTGTGGAGCAGGGTTTTGTTCATGATCTGTTTGGGTTTGATTGGGGAAAAATCGATCTGTGTGATGTAGAAACTGCATTGTCTTATTTTTATCTTGGTTTTATGGAGATCATTGATAGACATGCACCCCTGCGTAAATTTAGAGTAAAGGGACGAGACAATCCTCGATTTTTATGCTGAACTGTCTAGTCTCCTACATGAGAGAAACAAGGCCTGGGCAAAGACTAGGAAATCAGCCCCAGAGGTAGAATGGCTGCGTTTTAGGCAGCTAAGAAATAGCTTCACCTCACATGTCAAAAGTGCTAAGTCGAAGTACTATTTGTCAGTTACCACAGAAAACCTAAATAATCCTAGGACATTTTGGAAAGCCATAAAATCGATATCCACCGGTGAGATCCGTAATGAGCTACCTCCGTTCCGTGCCTTACCACAGCATCTGGCTCTATATTGGACAGGGCCACTATGTTAAATTGCTTTAATAAGCATTTTGTGTCCTGCAGTTCTATTTTTGATTCTGTGACTAACTCTGCTGCTGAGAACACCCCAATCCGTGACTCTGAACAATGTGGTCTGGAAAACCCTTTCAGTTTTACTCCTTTTACTGTTAATGTTGTTCATGAAGCCTTAACTAAGTTAGATCCTAAGAAACCGGCTGGCCCAGACAACGTAGAACCTTTCTATTTAAAGATAGCTGCAGATTTTATTGCTCTTCCTCTCACTACTCTTTTTAACTTCTCCCTCAACACAAATGCAATTCCAAATGTATGGAAGTCATCTTATGTCTTCTCTAGGTCGTCCTCGGACGAAGTCATCCTCAGACGAGCCCTGCATCGTCACTTCCAGTCATCCCGGTTCTCTATACATCTGGCCAGTTCATTGGTACTTTGTGCTCCTGCGTCGTTCTTGAATATCTTGCCTTTACTAAAAGGAGGGGAGGCAACTATTTTAAATAACTATAGGCCAATCTCTAAATTGTCAGTTCTGGCAAAGGTGCCCGAACGCCTAGTTAGTGAACAAATAAAGGAGTTTTTATGTACAAATAATATCCTGTCTAAACATCAGTCAGGCTTCAGAAAGCAACATAGCACCATCACTGCGACAATGAAAGTGGTGAATGACATTACGAGTATTTTAGATAATAAGCAGAGTTGTGCAGCTCTATTTATTGATACTTTTGATACCGTCGATCATCACATCTTAAAGCAGAGGCTACTCAGTATTGGCATATCCAGCCATGCAGTGGGGTGGTTTGTGAACTACCTCTCTGAAAGGTCCCAATGTGTTCACTTTGATGGGCTGTCTTCTGAGTGGTTAAACATTACTAATGGTGTTCCTCAAGGTTCTGTTTTAGGTCCACTTTTATTCTCCATATATATCAACAGTTTAGGTGAAAATGTGAATGAAGCTCCTTTACATTTTTATGCGGATGATACCGGGATGTACTGTGCAGGTCCCTCCATTAAGGAGGCTGGTGTTAAATTACAGGCTGTTTTTAACATTATTCAGACTCAGCTCGCTGAGCTTAAGCTTCTTTTAAATGTTAATAAAACCAAGGTAATGCTCTTTTCAAAAGCTAAAAAGACACCAGAGCCTGTTTTAGATATTGTTACTATGCAAGGATAAGTACTTGAAGTGGTTACCTGTTATAAATACCTTGGTATCTGGCTTGATGATTGTCTTACTTTTACACTTCATGTCAATAACCTGCTTAAAAAGCTGAGGGTTAGACTAGGTTTCTTTTTCAGAAACAAGTCCTGTTTCTCGCTTGAGGCCAGGAAAAGGCTAGTTACTGTGACCTTTTTACCTGTGCTGGACTATGGTGATTTGTTGTATATGAATGCACCTGCCTATTGCCTGAACAAGTTAGATGCCGCCTATCACAGCGCACTGAGATTTGTCCCAAATTGTAAAGCACTTACTCATCACTGCACCCTGTATGCCAAGGCAGGTTTGCCATCACTTACTGTAAAGAGGCTCAGTCATTGGTACATGTTTATTTATAAAGCTTTGTTGGGTAAACTCCCGTATTATATCTGCTCTCTGATAACACAGAGAGTTGCAAGCAGCTATTGTCTGAGATTGCATGATGTAGTATTGTTAGATGTGCAGAGCAAGGACTGTCTTAGACAGCTTTTATGTGCGCAGCTCCACTTGCTTGGAACAATCTTCAGCAAGAATTAAAACTGAGAAATCTCATTCCTCTGCATGTTTTTAAAGCTAGGCTAAATGAAATGTTCGTTGATACTATGGACACTTGTAAATGTCTATAACTATGTAAATGTATCCTGTAAATATAATGTATTATGTCCTTTATTGTTTTATGTTTCATGTGTAACCTATATGCTGCAGGTCTCCCTTGAAAAAGAGATCTATGATCTCAAGGGACCAATCTGATCAAATAAAGGTTTGAAATGAAAATCGCAGATCGCGTTCACACCGGAATAAGTTCCCGGGGGTGGATTAGGCAAATGAAGCCGCTGACGTCACTTCTTCTTCTTCTTCTGCTTTGGGTTTGCTGGCAGGCCGCAAACAACTTCACGGCGTATACTGCCGCCCAACATTCCCACCGGAAGTCCCCGGAGTTGGGGGCTGGCTTCAGTAGAAGCTGCTGGGACTCCCAGCAGCTTCCAAAGAAAGTCGGCCAAAGAAATCACTCGGATTGGCTGTTGCCTCTTTTGAATGATGAATACATACTACCGCTGCCTGCTGGTAAGGACAGTTATTGCCACTCGTCGACTGAAGTCTTTGCGGTGTGTTCGTAGGCGGGCGGCGTAACCGACGCAGGCGATGTAGCGGACGTAAAAGTTGGGACGCCTTCAGTACGCGTTCTTTGGTCTCAGGTTGGTGTGTAGCGGCATTTAAGTTACTCTTCAAAAAACCTTCCGGTGCACATTTGAACTCCCTAAAGCTGCTATAGCCTACTTCTCGTTTTCAATGTAACAATGGCTCGAATGACTTTGTGTAAGTGTTGCTTGTAGTGACAAAGACACCTATAGTTATCAAACAACTGCAGATACCCTCAACTCTCAGGAGCATTTAAGCTCATTATTTTTTGTTGAGTCTCTCCGCTCTCAACAGCAGTTATACAGACACAGCAGGCAGGTGTGTCAAACATTCCCAGCTTCATTCGACAAAGAAACTAAACGTTGTTAACTAGCTGGTGAACAAAGTGAAGCATTTAGCAGAACAAGCCAGGTATTCGTCCAGAGGTCACAAAAACAGAAAACCCTGAAATGATTTTACAATTTTAATAGGGTTCTTCCAAATATTTTAATAAAATGGATACATTGATGTGCTTGTTGTAAAAACAAATAATATGATGCAGGTTTAACTTTGAGTCATGTATATTTTTTATAATCTTTTTGATGATTTTCAACATCTATTGATTTTCATCATTTCCTTACAGCATGGGAATCAATTAGCTCGTGAGACCCTGTCTGCATTCATTTTTTACGGTTACATGATCATTGCCTGGACATTAGTTTGAAATGTCTGCACTGCATAATTATCGTGTAGCTAGCTAGATCTGAAGGTCACTAATGGATTACACAGCTCAAGCTAATTTTGAGACTGCTTATTACTTAATGGGATCATCCACTTATTTCACTCATGTTGTTCAGTATACTCGTCACCAGAACATCTACTCCACTTGCTAAAAATAATATACTTTGTGATTCAAGAGCAGGCTTAGCGATAGTGTATGATCCAGTATTTTTTTTGGTGAGCTTGACCCATACCAAAACACCCCTTTAGTATGGATTTGTATTCTGTCGGAAAGAAAACAAATAAAATAAATGCATTGATCCAAAATAACTGCTTAAAACCATTAGCAATCAGGGGCAAAGGATTGCTAATATATACAAATTGTGATTTTATTCTAAACTGGCCTCTTCATTTTAGAAATCGAGAAAATCTCTTATTTGACAGATCTTATTGTTTTAATGAATCCTTTTAAAAGATGTCTATTAATCTTAACATGCATTGCCCTGATTTAAAACAAGTACGTTCATTTTGTTTAAAAGTAGACAAAGTCAGAAACAAGTAAGCCGTTTATATCCATGGTATGGGTGTATTTTATTTTTGTTTCTTTCACTGCAAAACTAGAGGTAAATCTGGCACTGCAAAATCGCACAGCTTACACATGTTCACATACAGACTTGCACACCTGAGTTGTATGGGATAAAGTAAATGTCACCAAAGGGAGAATACAAAAAGGTTTCGATCAGTTCAACTTGACTTGATGCCTCTATTTCAACCTTTAGATATTTCAAAACATTTTCCGTTAATGTAGACATACCTGTTACGGTTTGGGAAAGGTAGGACCCAAAAGCAGAATACAAAAAAAGTAAGTTGGTCTAGAAAACAAAAGCGAGCTTTATTTTAAAAGCTGATGGCAAAAACATGGCATAACACACAAAGGAAGCACAAGAAAGACACAATACCAAAAAAGCTGACGGTGACTGACATGGAGGGAGACAGGAAAAACAAACAATGAACCGACAAGGTTCTCTCAGGAAGAGACAAGACTAAATACAGGGAGGGGTAATCACGAGACTAGAAACAGCCGAGCAGGGGAGGAGAAACACAAGGGCAACAGGTGAACACAATTAGACAATCAGACACACCAGGGAAACTAACGACATGGAGGAAAACACAGGGAGAAGGACCAGACAAGAAACAAGGAGGAAAACATGAAACAGGGAGAACAGAACAGCAAAATAAACCCAAACCTAGATATACAAAACTAACACCGTGACATAACACCAAGATCGTGACAATACCAATGATTCGAACCCCTTCTTGAGAGTTTGCACTTTGTGACTGTCTGTGCGGTCACACTCCAGTGGGTCAGCTCAGGTGAGGTAGGTGGGGTGGGTGGTGGTGGGGGGGGGGTGCAAGAGCAGAGCTGGCCAGCCAGCCTCAGCCCGGGAGCTGATAAAATAATACTACCGCTGCTCGGGTATGTATTTGGGGGACGCACTGACAGACAGGCCGAGATAACCTGCTGTGCTGCAAGGTGCTGGGGAATGGTGAGGGGCATGAGTAAGTGAGTGTGAGTGTTTATAAGAGTGTGTGTAGCGGATTTGACGAGCAGACAGTGAGTGGGCTGCGTGAAGTCCCAGCAAGCCTCAGCACAAAGGGGGTGAGAGAAGCGAGAGAGGGGGAGATGAAAGCCAAGAAAAGACAGAGGCCAAAATAAGCTGAATGACATAAAAAACATCTAATATGTCACCACCACGCTGATACATTTGACACATGACATGACATGATATTTTGGTAATTGACAGATTGCATATTTATGTTAACACATTTGGCCAAGCATATATGACACTGAAATCATTACCAACCATGAATAAAAAGCAATGCAGAGACAGCTGTCTCCAGTTCTGCATCTATTTACCAAAATCTGTCATATAAATCTGCCGTCAGGGGCTTAAGCTGGCACAAATGGAAGGGAGAGGTACTGTAGATACCATGCCATGTTTTTTAGCTAGATGAAAGCTTGCCTTCTCTTTTTATATATTTCTTTTTGAATGTTTTGTGTCCCTAGGTGACTTTGTTCCTCATAAAAGGTCAAGCTAGATGTGTGTAATTTGCAAAAAAACAGCAGTATCCACAATGGCAATCATTAGACTATTCTACAGCTCAACATTTCTTCAGTTAACAAAGTCAAATCTAAAGATGAAGGGGTCAGAGTGGTGGAGAACAAGTACCGGACTTGGATGTGGGGAAACTATCATTCGTGACCTGCAACTAACCGGCAGTTATTTCACAGCAATCCTCTCCCAACCCTAATGAAGCCTTTCATTGGCTAGCCGGCCTGAATCAAAACCTAACGGAAGTTAATTTGTCAGAACAAAGATCTTTACCCAGCCATAATTATACTGTTGTTGCTATGTGCATATATATATAAGTAATTTGACTTTAAAACAATGTTTTAATTAAACATGTGGAGTGTTTTAAAAAATGTGTACAAAGTGAATGTTCCCGTTTAGTAATAGGGTTAGTTAAAATCAATCGTACGTTTAATGAAGCTTGGTGGAAAGGACTAGCACGGGTAAACGAAGAACCCATTACATTTTGTAGCTCCAGTGTTATTCTGTCATTAGACCACTAGTATTATAGAAATATCGATTGAAGCAGCTTTACTAATTACAATGCTTAGCTGTATAGTTAGAACTAGGCACATGTGAAAAAACGCAATGTAAACGAAAGTGGCCAATAAATTGTGATCCGGGATTCAGGATCAAAAATGCAATGGGTCTTGTTTAACCAATGTTTAGCTTATTCATCAAATTTTATAAAAATCTGAGGGGAAAAAAGGAGGTAATAAATGCAACCTTCTTCATTATACACGTTTTTCCTTCTTACCACTCAACTTACTTCTTAAAGATTGTAATAAGCGTATATGTCTTTTCATTCTCTTCAGTTCTGAAATTCCTCCACGCAGTGTTGTCTTTCTTTCTTTGTATGTGTGGACTTAAGCCTTTCATTTCAACATTCCTCTGTTTATTGCTTTGTTCCCTAATACATCCCTATCTGGAGCGAGAGTCTCAGATCATAATTTCATATCAAAACAGGTGAAGTATTTTAACCCAGAGCGAGATCTTTGAGCTCACGAAGCCCTTTCCTTTATCACGTTTCTTCCCCCATCGACTTTTGTCGGCGCTGGTTTCCAGTGCAATCAGGTCTGTGATCTGCACGTCGCACAGCGGCTGGCTACAACCTGACAACCCAATCAAGAGCAACAGCAGGACACCAGTAGTAGTTAGCCACACTCAAAATGTTATTACAGTCCAGTTTCCACTGAACCTATAACAAGGTCTATTTAAAAAAAAAACTGCAGCACTTCCACTATTTCATTAGCCTTACAGAAACCATTTTCCCCAAGGATATTTGTTATGATTTGGTGCAGAATTGGTCAGCAAAAAATCTGAGAAATTAACGGTTTTTTGCTACAGATGCTGAACAAATTGCAGCTATTTTTCTAGAAATAAGGTCTGACAACAAACCGGTGGTTCAGGTTCATGCAACTTATTATGGGATCAGTAGGAATCACCATCACAAGAGCCAGAGAAGATTTGAATGGACTTGTCAAGGCTCTGTGAAAAGACTCAGAAGAGTTACAATCTGTTTTTGTTCTGCAGAGTAGCTGAGTAATGCTACAAGGGCTTATTTCTCACATATAGTGTATGTGGCAGTGGGTGGATGGAAAATGGAGGTTTGACTCCTACGACCTCAGCAGTCATCCGACAAAACCATTTCAGCGACGCTGGGCCGTATATTGTGGATGGACCTGCCAACCTCTAACACCAATCAGAGAGGAGACCCATGCTCATTATTCAGGACAATTAGCCAATGGGCTGGGTGTCCCCTGCCGTTACTCATGGCTCATTTGGTCCCATTCAGATGACAGTGCCATATCCACTCAAGCAGCATGTCACTCAGTGGAAGCTGACACAGAAAGTCGAGAAAGAGGCAAACGGCTCAAGATCAACTCAGCATGAAAAAAAGCCCTGATGAATGTGTGGTAATGTTTACATAATGCGTTTATCTCTACCTTCTTAACCTGTTAAGCCCTGAGCCTGTTTTTCAGGTCTCAGGCTCGAAAATGACATTCCCAGAGCAAATGACCATATCTTCCCTTCTAAAAGGGTTCAATTAATTATCTTTTTTCTCAAAGTAATGATAAACCTGTGAGTTGGATGTAGAAAAGTCAGAATCAATATAAATGTTTTTTTATTTTAAAGAAAATTCAGATTGAACATAGTAAAAAACTGTAAATTATAGTGTACGTCCAAAATATATTTTTTACTTATAGTGAAAACTACCCTTAGATGATGGGTTAGTAGACTAAAAGCTTTAGGAATCCAAAGTATAACATATAATAAGTACCCTGTGTCAAGATTGATGCAAAACAAGTGACATTTGACCTTTTTAGAGAGGTTTAGCAAAAGAAACTCCACCTCTGAGGTGATTTGGGTGTATTTTCCATATCTCTGGAACCCATAGGTCGATTTTGATGATTGACACCTCTTTTGAACCGTTAGAGCCAATAGAATCGAGACAGAGTTCCTAAATCCATCCAAACATTACCATTGGTGAAGAGAGTGATGCGCGGCTATATATGAAAATAATGTTATGATGGATTATCAGTAATCATTTCAAAGTGACAGAGAGACATTGGATTAACCTTCAGCAGCGTTTATATGCGTTTTAATGCCATTGAACACCACTTTTGATCAGAAAACAGCAAAGGTAAGACGTATTTGCAGTTTTGGCCCTGTAAAAATAAATTGTGTGTAATCTGGTTTTGCCTTCGCTGCCCTGAGTTTTGGAATCTGTGGAATCTCAGTTTTTGATTGATATCTTGTTTGTGCAGATCCGATGAAGTATAAAATATTTCTGTCGTCGGTGAAACGCCCCTCCTTACTGCATAACGTCTCTCATTATATGTGTTATAATGTTTTTTATCGCACGTTGTATGATTATATAATCATATGAGCCATCCACTAGAGTCTGTTGATATGCTCTCAACTCTCCAGATTAACAGCAGCATGAAAATAACCTGCCGATGCTCCATGGCGGAGGCTACGGTAGAAATTGCCGAGATTTGCGTTTTTACTCCCTTAATTTCTGCCCAATTGTTGAACAGCATTGCTCTGCACATGACTTGTGTTTAAAGTAGGGCTGTCAGTCGATTAAAATATTTAATCGCGATTAATCGCATGATTGTCCATAGTTAATCGCGATTAATCACAAATTAATCGCACATTTTTTATCTGTTCTAAATGCACCTTAGAGGAATATTTTTCAAGTTTTTAATACTCTTATCAACATATGAGTGGAGAAATATGCTTTATGCAAATGTTTATTATCATTTGAACAATGACAAATATTCTCATGAATATTTAACAGAACAACCTCTGAACATTACAAATATTCGCCTCAATTCAATCTGGAACCTCTCTCATACAAGAATACAATACAAAGTGTGTTGTGTGCGTGTGCGTGTGCGTGTGTGTGTGTGTGTGTGTGTGTGTGTGTGTTTGTGTGTGTGTGTGTGTGTGTGTGTGTGTGTGTGTGTGTGTGTGGGGGTGTGTGTGTGTGTGTGTGTGTGTGTGTGTGTGTGTATTAGGGGTTTCACAACTACCAATATTTTTTTTCAAAATAGCAGTCGACTAGTCGACTAGTCGTTACGTCATAATAAAGACACACAAAGAGAGGTGTACAACTGTATTTTATATTGGAACTCATACAGTAACATTAAACACTGCATTTTAATTTGTGTTACATGGCTGAGTAAATAACAAACAGTAACTGGACTCACCAAAATCGACAGCAAAAAACTCTTGTTTACATAAATGCCACGTAAATCCAGTGCGCAACAGCGCATTGCGCAACACTTCGCTGTCCTCCACGATAACGTCCACCTTTCCATATTTTTGGTTTGGTTTGAACACCAACGCATCGACATGGGAGGGAAGGAGGCTTGACCGCTTTCGGGTGACAGTGTTGCCTGCCAGGGAAAAAACCCTCTCATTCGGGGTGCTTGTGGCTGGAATAGCCAGGTAGCTCCTCGAAAGCGGGGGAAGCGGTGCACGTTTTCTGCCCACCACTCCAGTTGATTATCCATTGTGGGGATATGCGGTGTCTGCTGGCAGTAATCCCGTAGCTCATCATCCGCATCACTGTTGACCCTTGTTTTCTTGCTGTTCGTTTGCCTCTGTTCAGTGCTGACGCCGGTCCGTTGCTCACGCGTGCTATTATTACTGCTAGTGCAACCCAGTCTCATGGCATTTCGTGTTCACCAACACGATTTTTCATCTATTGATTCGTGTTCACCAACACGATTTTCTCCTTTTTTTCGTGTTGCACAGCACGATTTTAAAAGCAATGTATTTCTACTGGTAATGTGTTTCTTGCCTGCAGCACGTCTTTTTCTCCGGTCGGGTCGTGGAAGACCGGAAGCTGTGTGGTTCATAAAAACATGTTCTTACTCAATATCAAGCCACAATTATTGCTTTTATTTTAAATCGTATAATTTTTGACTTTTGTTGCCGTCTGTGAGGAAAATAAATGGGGCTCAGAGCCTCAGAATACTGAAATCTGTATTTTTAAATCTTTCCTTCTAATTTGTTATTCTTTTCAAAATAACACACTGTTATTTACTCACCAATAACACACAATTATCCTTGCTTTTATTTATTGGTTTAATTCCATAATCTCTGGCTTTTTTGGCGTCCGTCAGGAACTGAATTTCAAAAATAAAAATAACCGGAAACAGACGTAGGCCTCTAGGAGTTTAGGATGGCCGAAGACACTACACTACCCATAATCCCCAGCTATCGTTTAGGACTAGAGTCCCCGTGATTAATCTTCAAGCGCTGGGATTCGATGTTGGAGTGGCAGTGCGCCAAGGTTACGCCGAGCGTCAAACAGCTGTTTGAAATGGAACAAAACCACGCCAGACTATCCAAAACTGGAATCGAACGCCCCCCCCCCCCCAGAACTACACATGCTGGCTATTGTGTTTCGCAAAATGTTCCATGGGACGTCTCTACTGAACGTTTTCGTTTTTCACACAATTAGAAGTTGCCAGTATTAAACACATTGGTGTTATCAAATGTAAAACATATAATTAATAAATGGGTGAAAATCGCTTGTGTCCATAATGCGCAGCATTAATATATACCCACGTGACAGCTCATTGTTACTTTGTAATTCTACTCCACAATACAGAGGTTAACCTGATTGCCAAGTGCCAACAATCAGGAGAGATATTTGATAGTTGGTGCTTGAGAAGACTAAACATTTATCTGCAATTGACATGAATGGAAACGAGTAATAAAGTATATTCATTACTCGTTATTCTCTACTAATAGTTCATTAAAGACTGTATAATGGCTATTTTGCACATCCCTTTCAAGATTTCAAGATTTTCAAAGGTTATTGACTTATCATATACACAACTACGGTGTATGCAATGAATGCAAATCTTGGGTCACAGGTTCCTCAACAGCACATTACAAGACATCTATCAATATGTGTTTGTACCTCCACCATTAAACTGTCATATTCTGCACATTTCTTATACTATCTACATACATAAGAGTATAATTCATATGTATAATATCAGATCAAATAAGTGCTTCAACCAGGCCTGGAATTTCGTCATTTTAGGGGCAAGGCCACTTGGCCTTTTGAGTTGTCAATTTTTTAAGGGCACAAAGCCCAAAAGCCAGGGCACCAAGGCCATAAATTAAAACAATGATTTAACATACGATATGAAGTGACTACGATTGTATATGCATTTACAATACTTTTATATATATTTATTAAGCATCATCTTATCTTTGACAGCTAACAACACAGCGCTAACTGCCTAGCACTAGATAATAATAAAAAAAGAACACAACTGCAACATAACTTATCCAAGTAGTAACAAAAACACTTCAAAATATTATAATTATGCATTACCATACGAGCAAGAAATAGTAATGTTATCCATAAAATTACACTTAAAGCTTGACAAATGAAAAACTTAACGGCAAACAGGATCATCACAAAACCTTACCTCACCTCAGCCTTTTCTTGAGCGGAGAATCAGCTAGCTAGGTCCTAGACCGTCCTACGCACACGGACGCGTGAAGGGGTGGGCGGAGATAGGTCCTAGACTGATGTCAACTGTCATCATAGACCAGGGGTGGGGAACTTTTTTTCTCTCAAGGGCCATTTCAATTTTTACAACATCCTTCGAGGGCCGTACAAATTATTGCACTCAACGTCTGCTTAAAAAACTCAAATCACAGCCCATTCATTTCGCGTTTCTTTCATGCTGTGCAAAAAAAAAGCAACCTCTTAATCCAGATATTTGACCATGACCCGCGCATTCATGCACCGTGGCATGACCACCAAAACAGAAAGATATGGACACAAGATGTGTGCAAATGTATTTAGTTTCATATCCATGTGGACGTGATTTAAGTGTGTGTGGGGGGTGGGATCTAACCTCATCTAGGGGGGTTTGGGGGCATGCACCACCAGGAAGATTTTTTTTTAATGTTGAAGTTAAAAGCATCAATCTGGTGCACTTTGAGAGCAACATGAAGAGATCTATGGATACATCTCTCAACACCCATATGAAACAGAACTGTAAGCAGATTTTTTTCTTTATGGATATTTTACAAATCACTTCCCTTTTAAACTGTATTCTTGTTTATTAATAACAACTTTTGTTTACTGTCATATTAGTATTGTATAGCTGTTTACTTTATTCTCTTATTTTTCTATAACTATAATGATCATATAAAGATGTGCCTTTACCTCACTGGTTGGAGAAAAAGCTTATTATATCCGTTAGCATAGCTAGCTAACCAGAAGCTAATAACAACAAAGTTATTGACTGTATGATCAGTATGACAGATGAACAGATCGCCACT
Organism: Notothenia rossii; assembly: GCF_949606895.1. NCBI lineage: Eukaryota > Metazoa > Chordata > Actinopteri > Perciformes > Nototheniidae > Notothenia > Notothenia rossii. Next base: position 31,476,671 of record NC_136912.1, on the reverse strand, counting down.
GGGCTTTCAACTAAAGACACAGCCACGCAAAAACTGCTGCATGTGTACAGCTCCTTATGGGTATTGCAATTTGCGAAGTCCCGGTCCGGAGCCGCGTTCTGGTGCTCTCCGTTAGAACTACACTCCTGTCAGACGAGACATATACCACGTGATGACACGTTAGGCTCGTGTTGTGTTCAAGGACCCTGACCTTGGCCAGGCAAAACAAGCTTGTTTAATTATTTTGCGGTCTAGATTTCTTGAATCTTTTTCTTTTTTGCGTGTGTTTATAAATTACCTCGAGGGCCTTACCAAATGGTCTCGAGGGCCGTATACGGCCCGGAGGCCGGAGGTTCCCCACCCCTGTCATAGACCGTCCGAGCGGTGCATTCCAGGCTCAAATCAAGTGCACCGCTGATTTTTTTTTCCTCCTTCAAAATATGCTGGTGTTGAAGCCGTGTCAGAAAAGAGGCAGACTGCTAAACCACAAAACTTAGTCAGAGAGGGCATCAAGGCCACTGTGGCCTTATGGCAGATATCATTTTTAAGGGCACAAGGCCAAAGAGGGCCATGGCCCTCGTGGCCCTCGTGAAATTCCTGCCCTGGCTTCAACATAGTTAACATTGCAGGAAAGCAATATATTAGACGTTAAGTACTTTGTCAGGCTTAATATTTATCTGTAGATACCCCCAAAGTTTTTTTCTTATTTAAAAGAGGACCTTAATCTAAAGTATTATTTAATGTTTAAATAAAGGTTAATTCGTTTTTCTGTTTTGCACCTCCTCCTATTAATATCTTTGTACATCCTGCTCTAAACTGTTTTATTGTAGAGATCACTTACAGTATATTCTTGATTTTTTATATTCTATATTTCTATCACAGACCTTCTACTTTCCCCCTATGAAAGTATGTACTCTTAATATTTTTTTAATCAAATATAACACATAAAAACAATAATTAAATAACGTGCTTTAACCACTAGTCGGTGCACACAAGGTACACACAGCTATAATAACTTTGTATTATTAGTGTAGGACACTTATGTATGTACAACATCTGAAGATGTGTAGTTTTATTCATGTTTTCACATAATTTTATAGCATATTGCTATACTATTTCAGACTCAGTATTTACATTCTTATATTCAAAGAAAATCAAAGTCCTTTTATATCAGCTGTGCACCGTTATGGTGTAAATATAACCTATCTACGAATTAGATCAAATATAAAAGTCAGCCGAATTAAGGTTGATACTGCAAGGAGACGTATTGTGTGAAGAGAAATTGAAGATGTTGTTTAATTGTTGATATATTTATGATCCACGTTAAGTATTCAGTTTCGGCGGCATTTCTTCCATTTTTTCCAAAGGTCTTCTCATCAGGGCTCTATAAATAAAGAACTACGGCAGATCTGTAATATGTAATGCAGCCGAACCGTGTATTACAATGCCGTTATGTGATGACTTTCAAAGAGAAAAGCAAGAACACTCGGAATTAAGTATTATTTTATTCTTTTAAAATGTTTTCCGGATTTCATATCATATAAACACCAAATCCCATCATGCATTGCGGCTAAACCATCCAATCAGCGAGCTTAAACCATAGCTGAGGATCTTGGGTAATCGCTCGAAATGCCTACGTCTGTTTCCGGTTATTTTAATTTTGAAATTCAGTTCCTGAAGGACGCCAAAAAAGCCAGAGATTATGGAATCAAACCAATAAATAAAGGCAAGGATAATTGTGTGTTATTGGTGAGTAAATAACAGTGTGTTATTTTGAAAAGAATAACAAATTAGAAGAAAAAAAGATATAAAAGCAATAATTGTGGCTTGATATTGGGTAAGAACATGTTTTTATGAACCACACAGCGCGACCCGACCGGAGAAAAAGACGTGCTGCAGGCACGAAACACATTACCAGTAGAAATACATTGCTTTTAAGATTGTGCTGTGCAACACGAAAAAAAGGGGGAAATCGTGTTGGTGAACACGAATCAATAGATTAAAAATCGTGTTGGTGAACACGAAATGCCATGAGACTGGGTTGAGTGCTAGCTGTCGGCAGCGGTTGTTTAATCTTCAGATGGTTGCGCATAGCAGATGCATTTGTATTGTACTTCAGTACAGCTGTACACAAGTGACACTTCACTGTGGAGTTGGTTACATCTTCGTTGAAGTACTGCCATACATAAGAATGTCGGACGTGTTTTGGAGCATTTTGCAGCACCTCGTTTACCTCCATTTTTTTCACGAGTAGTTGACTAGGGCCTACAGCGCCGACTAGTGGTAAAGGTAGTCGACTAGTCGATTAGTTGGTGAAACCCCTAGTGTGTGTGTGTGTGTGTGTGTGTGTGTGTGTGTGTGTTTGTGTGTGATGGTCGGATCGTTGGAGCTATGTGCAACTCAAGGCATATGCTGGAACGGGAGCTGCCTGGACGCTGCAATCATGTTGCGCGCACTATCCGTGCTGATGTGCCGACTTTTCCCACAATGTCCCGCTGTCTGGCTACCTGCATAAAGTCAAGCGCTCGGCGCAGTGTTGGGGCAGAACCTCTGCTCCGCGCCGTTGCTATATGAGCGGGTTCTCAAAATAAGGAAAAATTCAAAGCAGCCAGGATAAGGGTTAAACAATAATCTGTTTTAATGGTAAAACATACAATACATCACCCAATCACCTAATCACGAAGCACTCTGCAACAGCAGCTTCAAAATGCAGAGTACTCCGGGCCCAAGTTCTACCACCGCGTGAGACACCTCTCAGGAACGGCCAGTCAAAAAACAAGAGTGCCGATCTTCAAAATGATCACAACATTTATACACAGGTGGGGAGGAGTTTTGTCGCTTGCTCTTCCCTCACTATTTGTTTATTGGCGAGTTCACTTCTGAGCGAGTTACCCAGTGAGTTGGCAGTGTTCCATTGGTCGGTTTCACTTCTGGGTGGGACCCCAGGCAGTGAGTCAGCAGTTTGTTAATTCCATCTGTTGCTTCTGTGCGCGTGTGTGTGTTTGTCCCTCTGCCCTTAGGCAGATCCCCCAATCAATGATTTGGAGTCATGACAGAGGACTCTTTGACTGAACGCACACACCTTATCCCTATGCAGCCCATCATGCAAATGTCACCTGTTTTTCTTTATGAAAGCCATACTTGTAAATATCCAAACGCCATCGTCCCATGACGACCACAGAATCAGTCAACCAACAGAAGTTAACTGTTCCCATGCCCTAAGGTCTTCCCTGACCTTCTTCTCACCTAAAAGTCAGCTATCTGGAATGAATACATTTAAAAATGAGAACAAAGGACTATGGTCTCGTTTAACTGTGTGACTCAATTCTCAAGGCCTGCAGGATGTGCATCATTAACTAACAAGAATTTAACTGCATTATATCTAAGGAAAATGTCTCTGGGAATTCCCCTGTTAATTGCAAGGACTATTGATAATTAACAGAGAGACCCCAGGGGCCTCCCCTTGGTATCTGCTAGGCAGAAGTCACTCCATGCAGAAATCACAAGTTTAACACACATTCTATATACAGGACTGTCTCAGAAAATTAGAATATTGTGATAAAGTTCTTTATTTTCTGTAATGCAATTAAAAAAACAAAAATGTCATACATTCTGGATTCATTACAAATCAACTGAAATATTGCAAGCCTTTTATTATTTTAATATTGCTGATTATGGCATACAGCTTAAGAAAACTCAAAAAAAATCCTATCTCAAAAAATTAGAATAGTTCCTCAGACCAAGTAAAAAAAAAAGATTTATAACAGCAAAACACAATCAAACATTTGAAAATGTCCATTAATGCACTCAGTACTTGGTTGGGAATCCTTTTGCACGGATTACTGCATCAATGCGGCGTGGCATGGAGGCAATCAGCCTGTGGCATTGCTGAGGTGTTATGGATGGCCAGGATGCTTCAATAGCGGCCTTTAGCTCATTAGCATTGTTGGGTCTGGTGTCTTTCAGCTTCTTCTTCACAATACCCCACATATTCTCTATGGGGTTCAGGTCAGGGGAATTTGCAGGCCAATCGAGGACAGTAATGCCATGGTCAGTACACCAGTTGCTGGTGGTTTTGGCACTGTGGGCAGGTGCCAGATCATGCTGGAAAATGAATTCCTCATCTCCATAGAGCTTTTCAGCAGACGGAAGCATGTAGTGCTCTAAAATCTCTTGGTACACAGCTGCATTTACTCTGGGCTTGATGAAACACAGTGGACCAACACCAGCAGCTGACATGGCTCCCCAAACCATCGCTGACTGTGGGAACTTCACACTGGATTTCAAGCAACTTGGATTTTGCTCCTCTCCAGCCTTTCTCCAGACTCTGGCGCCTTGACTTCCGAATGAAATACAAAACTTGCTTTCGTCTGAAAAGAGGACTTTGGACCACTGTGCAACTGTCCAGTGCTTCTTTTCCTTAGCCCAAGTCAGACGCCTCTTCCGTTGTCTTGAGTTCAGAAGTGGCTTGACCATGGGAATACGGCTATTGTAGCCCATTTCCCGGACACGTCTGTGAACAGTGACTTTTGATACCTGGACTCCAGCTTCAGTCCACTGTCTTTGAAGCTCCCCCAAATTCTGGAAGCGACTCTTCTTCACAATACTGTTAAGGCTGCGGTCATCTCTCTTGGTTGTGCAGCGTTTCCTGCCACATTTCCCCCTTCCAACAGACTTTTTGTGGATGTGCTTTGAAACTGCACTCTGTGAACAGCTTGCTCTTTGAGAAATTTCTTTTTGTGTCTTACCCTCCTGATGGAGGGTGTCAATGACGGTCCTCTGGACAGCAGTCAGATCAGCAGTCTCCCCCATACTTGTGATTTAGTTTACTGAACCAAGCTGAGTGTTTTTCAAGGCTCAGGAAACCCTTGCAGGTGTTTCGAGTTAATTAGACGATTCAAGTGATTCGTTGAACACCCTACTAGTATACTTTTTCATGATATTCTAATATTTAGAGATAGGATATTTGAGTTTTCTTAAGCTGTATGCCATAATCAGCAATATTAAAATAATAAAAGGCTTGCAATATTTCAGTTGATTTGTAATGAATCCAGAATGTATGACATTTTTGTTTTTTTAATTGCATTACAGAAAATAAAGAACTTTATCACAATATTCTAATTTTCTGAGACAGTCCTGTAAGGTGACATTAAAATGAATACACCAGAAATACACTATATCAAACTTTCTGCCTCCCTCAGCAGTTGTCGGCGAAATGTGGCTCCTCTGTTTTCATTTAAACAGCTCCTTATATCCGTTAGCGCAGCTAGCTAGCACCAGATGCTAACAACAACAACAATACATGTAAGGTCTCTCTGTCGCGCCACACATACACACACCCTCCCGGGCCTCCCGATGGCCAGTGGGTGCCTGCCGGTGAGCATGGAAGTGTGGTCTGCCGCAAGCGGAAGGCAGGAGCGGGGCTGTCAGCATCAGCTTGTAGATGGTATTTTAAACTCGATGCGCTCTGAATCTACGGGGCGGCCGAGGATAAAAAATACACATGCGTTAATCGCGTTAAAATAATTAGTGGCGTTAATTGTTTTTTGCGTTAACGCGTTATTAACGCGTTAACTTGACAGCCCTAGTTTAAAGTTTAGTCCCTTTGAGGTCTGCCCGTGTGAACGCAAACCGAACCTTCTGAAAAATGAAACAATGTAACAAACAGTCGTCTGGTGACTATTAGGTGTGAATGCGACCTTAGCTATTTTATCTACCTCTGGAACAAGCTAAACTAGTTATAAACACTATCGGGTCACTCATTACTGGATCAGCGAGCTGCATGAGATACTGACGGGCTGTCAGGAGAAAGAGAGGGAGAGAGGAAAAGAGAGGCTCCGTTTATTTCTCTGCAGTGCGCATAAAGCTTAGCAGACTCTTCACGTTAACGAAGGATCACTTTCTAGGCTACTGTCCCGCAGCTGCTGCCTCTCTGTTTGACTCTGGTGGGCTCTGTTGAGCGCATAAGCAGACTCTTAACAACGAAGGATCACTTCTTCTTCAGGGCAGGGAAGGCTACGCAGTACGCAGTCTCCTGTCCCGCAGCAAAAAAAACGAGTGGGGGCCGAACTCACTAACCACTCCGCCAGCGCCACAGTCACCCCCGTCGTGCGGGCCGGATGAGAATGTCTGGCGGGCCGGATGTGGCCCACGGGCCGCCAGTTGATGGTCACTGGAGTAGAAGGTTGTAATGGTGTTTGGATTTCCACCATTTCCGCTCAGCTGCCTGAAGGATGGTTCTATTAGCACGCAGTGCGTCTTTTAGCCAGGGAGCAGGAGGGGACTGACGAGCCTGCCGAGATGTGAGAAGACAGAGAGAGTCCAGAGAGGATGAGAGAGTAGAAAGGAGAGTTTCTGCAAAAGAGTTTGGAGGCAGGAGTTGGATGGGTTACTGTGACGGCATGGAATTCAAAGGTGGAAGGAGTGAAGTTAGGTAGCTTGAAGAGGGAAAAGCTCCAGTTGGGAGAGAGCAGGAGACCAGTGACACCTCCTCTGCCAGAGGGTCTGGGTGTATGGGAGAAGGAATATGCTGTGGAGAGAGCTGCTGCGGTGGATGTGTTGGATGGAGTGATCCAGGTCTCCGTGAGAGCAAGGAAATCCAGAGACTGCAGGGAAGCGTAGCCGGAGATGAAGGAAGCCTTAGGAACAGCTGACTGGCAGTTCCACAGGCCCCCTGAAACGAGATGTTGGATCTCAGTGGAGCATGTGGGATAGACGAGAGCACTGCTGCGCTGAGCAAAGTGATGCGACCACACACTTGTAAAAAAAAAACACTTTATAAAGTCCGGCAACACTAACCAGGCTTATTATGATAATGAACAATACGCCAGTAAAATATGCCTGTAGAAAACGGTTTAAGCCACTGTTACGGTCTCTGCCTTCTATCTGCTCATTAATCTGTCTGAGTGTTTCCAGCTGTGTGTGGGATATGTAAATGAGCTGTACAGTAGCCCTGACGTCATTGGCTGCCCATCCTCTGGTCCGCCCCCGAAGACTGCGATTGGAGCTGATGGAACCGACGTCCTCCAATCCCTGCGCATCTCCTGCACACACCTTCAACGAGACAATTACAAAGCCGGTCGACTGTGATCACTCTGGAGGCTCTGTGATGTGGGACAGACGCCTCTAGCCTCTTGTTGTACTTGCTTGTTTGCTTGACGATTTAGTGCGTTCTGTGTTAAAGCTATACTGTTTAGCAGCGTGTTAAACTAGTGCTTCTGTGTTTAGAGAGATATTGTAGCGTAATTGTGTAAGTAGTATCCAGGGTAGCTTAGCTGTTAGCGCTTGAAGATTAGTAGCAGCTAAGTTTCCTACAGCCTTTTCAGTTATTAATACCACGGTAAAAGTGAGGTTTTTGTTTCCCTTTTTGTGTACTATTCTTTACTTTGTATAATCTCAGACTCTCTTTTAGAGTTCTCTTTCTGTTGGTTGCTGTCAACCGGTATTTTGGCCCTTTGTTTGTGCCAGGCTGTATGCCTTTATTATTTTGTTACCACTATTATATATAAATAAATACCTGTAATTATACCAATTCCACACTGGTGTATGTTGTTTCTCTCTACCCCTAAAGAGGGGCGTAACAGCCACAATAGGATAGCAACAAGTAGTCAAGATAGTCAGATTAGCTTCGGCTGCTATGCTAACATCAGCCATTCACAACACTGTTGCAATGCCAAACAGCGTCAATTCATACTGAAACACATTCAAAGTGAATAATTTCCAGTGGACGCTGCCGTGAGTTAACGGTAGACTAAACTCTGCCATGACTTAACAGGAGACTCAATTCTGCCGTGAGTTAACGGGAGACTAAACGCCAGTGGTCAAGCAGCATGGCAGTGGTCGGTAAATGCCGTTGAACCACATTAATAAACAATGAACCACGGCACTCTGGAGAAAGAGTATAACGTTTGAGAAGTCGTTCTTTAATTGAATCTGGCTTCGTATGATTAAAAGCAGCACGATCATCGACCCGACGCAGTCCCCCATTGATGTTGTTGTGAGCCGCGTTGGGGAGAAAATCAGCTATGTAAACGGTGATGTCGTGACACAGCACCAGTCGGGCTCTGGGCGGTGGAAACACGACTGGGGCTAAAAAGAAGGACTGGTCGGAACCAGAAAAGCACAAGCACGGAGCTAAAAGGGGAAAAGAGGTGTATTGGAAATGTCCCACCCCTTAGCTTATCACATAGAATGTGTTGAAAGACGCACTAATAAAGGCAAGATTGTTTAATGATGATGTTATGTTACTTAATAAAAGAAAGGAGTCCAATGGAGGTGTTAAAGGCGTAAGTGAGTGTGTGGGAGAGAAACTCCCTCTGGAGGGAACTTTGGGATTTAACCTTTGCAGACTATTTACAGGCAAACCTAAATAACACACTACAGGAAAGGGAAAACTCCAAAAAGCCTACTTTAAGTTAGCTACCACTTCTTTGGTTGAATTAAAAGATCATGGTTTAGGGTAGGGGTAAGGGTTGTATCAGTTTGTTAAGTAAATTAAGTAATATATAAATTAAGTCGTTAACGTAGATAAATCCACGATTGACTTTTCCCATAACCAGTGCTGGGACCAACGCGTTACTGTAACGCAACTACTTTTTGCGGTAACTAATAGCGTTACTGGTTACATATTCCCATTAAGTAACGCCGTTGTAGTTACTGTGATTTAAATGGGTGCGTTACTGCGTTACATTATGTGATGGAACTGAACCGAATCTCCCTGCGAATGTAACTTATAGGTGAATACAGCGATGTCCTCTCACAGCACCATATAAAAGTGAAAGTAACCAGAGAGGAGTGATGATTGGTTAACGCGGGGTAACATTTCAGGGTAAGCCAATCAGAGACAGAGTTGGGCGGGTCTTGCCTTATGGGGAAAATACACACACACGAACACTTGCTAATGCTAACACACACACACACACACACACACACACACACACACACACACACACACAGCAAAGCTCACCACCAGCACACACACACACAATCGCAGATGCAAGTATCAGCGAGAGCAGCAGCGCATTTGCAACTTGGAAATATAACCACTATTTTCAATTTGTAGGGATAAAGGACGCAAAAAAATCACGGTAAAATGTAAACTGTGTGCAGGACAGAAAGCATTGTCCACATCGAATAACAGCAAAGCCAATCCCCTGAAGCACCTAAGTCATGTACATGGGGCTATAAAACTAGTCGACAAAGACCCCACCGCCTCAACCACCGGCAGTGACCCAGATGGAGCAACACATCTAAACAGCCAAAAACTATTTTTTTAAATCGCCACATGTCACCCAGAGTCAACTGAACAGATTGATTGCCAGGTATGTTGTTGAGGACATGCTGCCCATCGCAACGGTCGAGTCTGTTGCATGCCTTCAGAGAACTAATCAGCAAAAAACAACACAAAAACTTGTATTTTTATTGTTATTATTTTTAAAGTAAAGTAAAGTAACTTGTTTCTAGTTACTTTTATAATTTAGTAACTAATAAAGTAACTAGTTACTTTTTTGAGAGCAGTACACACACACACACACACACACACACACACACACACACACACACACACACACATTCAAAGATGAAACTGTTTATGCATGACTAATCCAGTTAACACTCTACCCCCACCAGTCTGGCATGAGTCTGTCGCCCATTTGAATGCTTTGTTGTGTATGTGTGTGTGTGTGTGTGTGTGTGTGTGTGTGTGTGTGTGTGTGTGTGTGTGTGTGTGTGTGTGTGTGTGTGTGTGTGTTTGTGTGTGAGCATACTATCCTTGTGGGGACCTAAATGTTTACACAGTCACATGTGGGGACTCGCCTCCCTGATGGGGAGGTCCCCATCAGGGGAATCAATAATTTTAGGGTGAAGACTTGGTTAGGGTTACCTGCATGTCTTTGAACGATGCCAGCATGTTCTCACCATGAGCTGTAGTATTAACACAGTATATCTACGTTTTGACTGCTTTATACCCCAGTTAGTTAGTTAGACAAAATCAATCTGGTATCTATGATTTTTTAACATGTACATGCTTGGTTATATAAATATTGATCATGTGATTCATATTTTTTTGATTATACAGTCTCTAGGATGGGTTCACAGTATTAGTGGACAGCGAGATCATAGCCTCCTTGTGTCACATTAATAACCACTTGGCACGTTGGTTGTTAATAAAACTAGATTCCTAATGAGATAACTCATTTGTTTTATTGGTCAAACCTAGTGTCCATTAAACTCAATCATCAATCAATGTTAGAAGAGGCTCCAAGAGGCTTTCGGGGAGTGTAACAGGTGTTGAGGTCATGTATGCATGATGAGTGATATAGCCCATAGCATATAATCAGTTGTTGGTACTGAGGTCTTAGAATCCTTGATTTGTTTCCGCATGTTCAAGAAATAACTTTGGTGGGCGGGTTCCAGACAGCATGGTCTAATCTGTAGGATTTATAAGCAGGTGAATATATTAAATGACTCCTGATTCCATTAGGCATGTTGCACCAAATTGTTTATCGACCCATATCTCAGCGCTGACACTCCTGATTAATGATGTTATTAAGAAAGGAGGAGCAGTGGGGGGAAAAGATGACAGGCCATTTTGTGAGTGACCATTAACGTGTGTGTGTGTGTGTGTGTGTGTGTGTGTGTGTGTGTGTGTGTGTGTGTGTGTGTGTGTTAGTATTTTTTTGCATTTAGTTTTCAACAAGCCCATTTTGCCACATGTGTCCGTACACAACATTAGCATTTGAATGTGCACCTGATCTTGCGTTTGTGCTCACTGGCGCATTCATGCATTCAGTATGTCTATTGATGTCTATTAATAAATTGCTTCTGATGACTGTGTGTAGGTGGGTATGTACACACACACACACACACACACACACACACACACACACACACACACACACACACACACACACACACACACACACACACACACACACACACACACACACACACATGTACAGTGTCTATTGACAAACTCTTCAAAGCAGCTTGACGGTGAAGGGCTTTTTTTGCAGCTTTTTCCACTGCTGTGAGGTAATGTCTCAACTAAACACATATTCTAGTCAATTACTGCAGCAAATACTTTTTCAAAAAACCATTTCCATTCTGTATTGCACATCTTGCCAAATTGAGGTGCTCATATTCAGGATGAAAATGGTCCTCTCAGCCTGGTTAAGTGTTCGGCCGGCGTTTTGAACAGCATGCTAATAATGTCAACCACTTGCCAAGGTTTTTAAAATGACAAGATATGATCCAAGTTTCTGCTTTTATGCTTTATTCAAATTTTGGAGCAGAGGCATTTACTCATAACAAGGCTATATGATGTTGCAAAAATGTTAGAACCAATCCTACAAAGTGTACTAAATTAGGAACATTTTTGAGTTTTTGAGGCTTGTGAAGATGTTTCACAAACATTTTTGCACTACTGGGAGTAATAATGAGGGGCATTGTAGGAAGAAATATCTTAAATAGGACATATGCTGCACCTTTTCAGGTTCATATTTCTATTTTGTGCCTCTACTGTGACATATTTACATGCTTCAAAGTTCAAATAGGTCTTTATTTTATAATACTGCCTGTTCTGCATCACCTCTTTTATTTTCTCTGCTGTGATTGGTCAACTGCTTAGGGAGTCCCGCCACCTATCCTGGTCAAATAAAGGTAAAATAAAAATAATTTTAAATGTACAGCCTTGCCATGGTCATAATACGTGATCTTAATCATTATATACTGTACATTCGGAATCATATGTATTTATCTTTTTAAGATTGATATTAACATAGCCTTTACTAATAAAATAATTCAAAGATATTATTATACTCCGTCAAGAGCCTGATTAAGGATGATTTATGTTGGAAATGTGGGGAAGAACGTGGCACGTATATGCATGCATTTTTGGAATGTTCGAAGGTTTGTCCCTTGTGGAGGAGTGTTCTGGACTCTATGGGAAAATGGTTGAAATGTGATATTCCCACTTCGCCAAGGCTTTTTCTCCTTGGAGACAGGACGGTGAACCCGCATCTGAATACATTTGCATTTAGAGTGTTTAAAACTGGCCTAATAACGTGTGGCAGATAATTTTAAGATGTTGGAAGGATCCCCAAACTCCTACACTGAATATGTGGAGGGTTCAAATGATGGAGACTGCTGCATGTGAAAAGATGCTGGGAAGGTTGAATGTTCAAAGTGGCATGAATAATGAACAATGGGATAGTTTCAGTAGATACATGTCTGGGGAAGGTGGAACCGTGTGAAGACACTAATAAGTGGATGTGGGACACTCACAATATCATGCACTAATGTGCGCTGCTATGACTGGATGTTTTACTTTGATGTATGGATACTTGTCAATGCCTGTTTTCACCTGCCTGTTTTTCTGTTTTTTAAAAAAAATTATTTCTCTGGTACTGTTAGTTTTTTCTATGAGTCTGTATATGATGTTGGATGTTTGTGCTTAAAATCCAATACAAAAAAATTGAATTACAAAAAAAAAAGATAGCCTTTACTAGTCACCAGGCAGAAATTCAGTTTTTCACTCTGGCGTCATTTTACAAAAAACACACAAAGGAATTACACACACACATGCACAAACAGGACCTATAGACATGCACTAATGGAGAGCTGACTCTGAGCACCCGGGCTGCTAGTGTTCTGGCGCCTGGGAGCACCAGGGGCTTTGGTCTCTTGCTCAAGAAACATCGGCAGTGCCAAGGAGGCCAACTGGCACCTCTCCAGCTCCCAGTCTGCACCATGTTGGTCCGATCGGGACTTGAACTGGCCACTCTTCGATTCCCAAGACAAGTCCCTAAAGACTGAGCGACTCCCTGCCCTATGCATGTACACACACTTGTACCATTACACAAAATACCTTTCCTGAATCGTATCCCTCCCTCATTTAAAAAAAATGTAGTAATCATTTTTTTAAATCATTTGTACCGGTTTTACTACAGATATTATCTATAAACCAATTAAAACATCTGGGGGATAACTGTAGACAAAATAGTGAATGGTGGTCTTTCAATTGGAAGGTTGCTGGTTCGATCCCAACCCCTGCATGCATGTCGATGCATCCTTGGGAAAGATACTTTGCTACCGATGACATTTGAACTTTTGAGAATGTTACCTTTTCTTGAGCAAGTGGCACCCTGCATAGCAGTCCCTGCACTGTAAAAAAAAAGTTTTTTCACAGAAATGTACTGTATTATTTTACAGACCTTTCTTGTTTTTCTATATTAAGTGTAAATACCATACAAATACAGTAAATTACTTTTATTTAAAAATAAATAAAGGTTTTATTCTGTAAATTGGTTTGATGGGAAATTATCGTTTTTTTACAGGATATTTCCATTGTTTAATTGTCTTGAATGTTAAATTACATTGAATTCTATGTAAAAACACATAAAATACACATAATTTTACTGCATGTAAAATGAAGGCAACTTTCTTTTTTTTGTTGCAGTAAAACCTTAAATTTAATGTAACAAAATGTAAAAAAACAAAAGATAACTGTATTCCGTACTGTTGTAGAATACAAAGAAATCTTATTATAAAGCATCTCTAAAATGTTAAATAAATGTATAAATCTTCACAAAAAATGTAATATATTGCAGAAATACCCAAAAATTATTTTGTATAAAGTAGTTTTCATAGTATACTAAAATAGTTAACTGTAAAAAAAAAGGGTCAAATAAAAAAAATGTAAAATGTATGTAAAAAGCTACGGCACTTGAAATGGAATCCAGCCATACAACGGCAGACAAGACAGGCAGGATTGGAATGAGTCCACAACACTCCTGATTGGTTGATATAAACGTCATCGAAAAAACCTGCCAATGAGCACTGTCCGCGCCTTTCAATCCAATTGAAACTTTCATGTCAGTTTCCTGCTGGAGCTACAGCTGTCTGTGTGTCTGCTCGAGAGTTTATGGACTAATATCGGGATAGTTTTACATCTACACGTTAAATATGAGCATCGGGACGTCAACAGAGAACAGAAGACTTGAGATCTGGTGAGTCCTGCAACTTTAATGGAGTTAAACATGTATTTAGATAATCCTTAGTTTGTGAATGTTTAATTGTGTATTTAAGGTTACGTTTCTTCTTCTAGTTCAGTGAGTTTTGAGTGATGAGACATATACTTTAAGGGAATCTGTGGAATCTCAGCTTTCATATGATACGTTTGTGCAAATAGCATGAAGTAAAAAAGATCGCTTTTGCCAGTTATGTGCGAAAGTAGCGTTAGCCCCGTTAGCCGTTAGACTTGTGTTTCGTTTAGTTAAAAATGGTTAATATCGTCAGTTAGCTGAGTTTCTTCCCGTTAAGTGGGTAAGCATCATTAATAGGTTGTTATTTTAAGAAGTCCTGAGATGCTGTTTCTTGCAAGATGTCCCACCGGCGGGACAATCGGGCTATACAGGTTAACAAGGTGGCTGCTAACGTTAGCTTACAGCTTATTGCAGTGCTGCCGCTGTTACAGTATAAGTTGAGTCATGACAACTGGCGACATTCTATTATTTTCGTCATAGGAATCCGGGGCGTGTACATTGAGGACCCATTGTTGACTTACCAGGAAAGAAACATCGTTTGTCGTTTACGTTCATCTTTTGCTATATCTGCCTTCCTAAGATCACTTTGCTGCACATTCAGTACTCGTATGTGAGGTTGTGGGTGAGAGTCCGATATCGTGACGCTTACAGGGAGGTATCGAACATTACAAAGTAGGTGACTGTGTGGATGCCTGTTCAAAACATTGCAAACTTCAATAAATCATTTAAATTATATATTTGTGTCCGACTTTCATTTGTTCATCGTTCTTAATGTGATGTATAGTAGCTTTGATAGCTGTCCATACCTTCAGACAGCCTAAAAGTAAAACACAAGTTGTTTATTCACAGCCCGAACGCTCATCGAGATGACTGGATCAGTCATGAAACTTGTGATCAGCTCCGATTAAATTGTGATATCAATTCTGTAGCTAACCTCCAGGGAGCACGTTTATTTTATGAAATACCTGTATCCCTCTCATCACAACAAGACTCTACACTGTGCAGGAAAAACAATTACATACATGAAAATAACCTTGATGCATGGGAATTAAACACACAAACTATCTTCCGTGGCTATACTGATATGTCACAGTAACGGTAAACCACAGAAAAGTAAGTCCAGCGGGGCACAAGTTGAATACATATAATACGGTAGTTCTATTATGCCTTTAAGCCTATACGTTTAACGTTTATTTCATAAAATAAACGTGCTCCCTGGAGGTTAGCTACAGAATTGATATCACAATTTAATCGGAGCTGATCACAAGTTGTCATGACTGATCCAGTCATCTCGATGAGCGTTCGGGCTGTGAATAAACAACTTGTGTTTTACTTTTAGGCTGTCTGAAGGTATGGACAGCTATCAAAGCTACTATACATCACATTAAGAACGATGAACAAATGAAAGTCGGACACAAATATATAATTTAAATGATTTATTGAAGTTTGCAATGTTTTGAACAGGCATCCACACAGTCACCTACTTTGTAATGTTCGATACCTCCCTGTAAGCGTCACGATATCGGACTCTCACCCACAACCTCACATACGAGTACTGAATGTGCAGCAAAGTGATCTTAGGAAGGCAGATATAGCAAAAGATGAACGTAAACGACAAACGATGTTTCTTTCCTGGTAAGTCAACAATGGGTCCTCAATGTACACGCCCCGGATTCCTATGACGAAAATAATAGAATGTCGCCAGTTGTCATGACTCAACTTATACTGTAACACCGCCACCCTCTCGTCTCCAACGCGGGACGATTACACATAAACGTGCAGCAGGGTGTCACAGTGTTGTCGCCAATCTTATTGTAAAGTTGCACAGCTTTTTTACTGAGGAACCAGTTTGTTAATGTTCAGTAGCCAACAGCTAGCATAGCATAAACTGCTAACCAGTAACGTTTGGCTAACTTGCTAGTTAGCTCTGCTCTATATATTACAAGCTAACATGACTAGCTAATGTCACACTGTGTGAACTAAAATAGTTGTTGTATTACATCATACATGCTTGGTCCAAATCTCTGCTAAAATTATTATTTTTAACAAAATTATCATTAAAGTATCTTTATTTTTTTTGCATTTGTATCACACTTGGCATAAACTATTTTAGTTCATCAATAAGAATGGGAGAATTAAAATAATGATTTGTGGTGATCAAAAACAATGTATTTAAAGAAACACTCAGCCATGCATGAAATAACATAGGAAAATAATACGGGTAATTTTTTACCCATGTTGTGCTTTAGAAGTCTATTGATACAAACATGATTTTTATTTTAAAAAGTAAGAAAGTTAAAATGAAAATTAGAATTGTTGTTGATCGAAAACAGGTTAATTGAGGAATTCCTGGAAGTAATTTATTGCAAAGATATTTACAATTTAAACTAATTTGGGTCTCTTTTGATGCATGTTGGTTGTATGTTGTGTAACAAAGGGTTACCATGACAGCTGTGATGTTCACTCTTTTGACAGAGTACCAGTGGACAGTGAGAACTATGGAAGAGAAGATGTGATGGCTTTGTGTGGAAAGCTGCTGAAGCCAGCCAGTGACTCCTCATCAGTCTCTCCAGGCAGCACCCAGCTATTCTTCCATCTTGCAGATGAAAAGACTTTGATATGTGAGTAATAACTAACTTGTGTCTAAAATAATATTGAATGTCAGTGTTTCCCCTAGGTTTACTGCTGATATATTCTTTAAACCCTCTAGAGCAGAGAGAGGAGCTGTGGATTATTGTTATTGATTAATACATCAGTGTTTCTTAGGGTCAAAAACGCTAACCTCAACTTAAAATGAAAGCGTTTAGTTTATTTAATAAAAGAGCTCATGTTCAATGTGAAAAGTGACCGTAGATATAGATTAGTTGCAAAAAATAAAAAAAAAAGATTATATATAAAAAAAAAATTTAAACACCTTGAATTTCAGGTAGGGGGGCCGCGGGGCTCCGTTGACGGGACGCAGCTCCCCTCCAAGACTATGGTAGGGGAGCCACGTCCACACAGCTTTAAAGTTGTAGGAAACTGAAGCATTACATTCGTGCCAATTAGAAAGTTGGTGTTCTGGAAGTTTTAGCATAGGATCAATGCCCTTGGGATGCTCTC
Source organism: Notothenia rossii (assembly GCF_949606895.1). Lineage (NCBI taxonomy): Eukaryota > Metazoa > Chordata > Actinopteri > Perciformes > Nototheniidae > Notothenia > Notothenia rossii. The sequence continues at coordinate 31,459,548 of NC_136912.1, read as the reverse complement.
AATAACTGTTTTACAATTTTTTGTGTGTGTGTTTTGTGTAACCCTGCTTCAAAGGTCCATCATACAATATGTAGGGGATCTATTGGCAGCTGCTGATAATAACATCCATCATTATGGTTTACTAATATCTTCACTTCCTCCTCCAGCACCTGGACACAGCAGGAACCTACGCCAGGATCCTGTTTGTGGTCTTCAGCTCCGCCTTCAACACCATCATCCCGGCTCTGCAGCAGGACAAGTTCTCCCAGCTGCACGTGCCCGACTCCACCTGCAGGTGGATCACAGACTTCCTGTCTGACAGGAAGCAGCACGTGAGGCTGGGGAAACACGTCTCTGACCCCCGGACCATCAGCATCGGTTCCCCTCAAGGCTGCGTTATTTCCCCTCTGCTCTTCTCCCATCTGCTCTTCTCCCCTCTGCTCTTCTCCCCTCTGCTCTTCTCCCTGTACACCAACAGCTGCACCTCCAGTCACCAGTCTGTCAAGCTACTGAAGTTCAGACGACACCACCCTCATCGGACTCATCTCTGGTGGGGACGAGTCTGCCTACAGATGGGAGATGGACCATCTGGTGACCTGGTGTAGGGACAACCACCTGGAGCTCAACGCGTTCAAGACAGTGGAGATGGTTGTGGACTTTAGGAAGAACGCAGCCCCACCCGCCCCCATCACTCTGTGTGACTCCCCAGTAACTGCTGTGGAGTCTTTCCGCTTCCTGGGCACCATCATCGCCCAGGACTTCAAACGGGAGCAGAACATCTGCTCCCTCACCAAAAAAGCACAGCCGAGGATACTCATCACCATCTGGTACGCTGCAGCCACAGCCAAGGATAAGGGCCGGCTACAGCGTGTCATCCGCTCTGCAGAGAAGGTGATCAGCTGCAATCTGCCATCTCTCCACGACCTGCACGCCTCCAGAACCCTGAGGCGGGCAGGGAAGATAGTGGCCAACCCCTCCCAGCCTGGACACAAACTGTTAGCCCCCCTCCCCTCCGCGCTCCATCAGGACCAGAACCTCTCTCCATCAGGACCAAGATCTCTCTCCATCAGGACCAACACCTCTCTCCATCAGGACCAACACCTCTCTCCATCAGGACCAGAACCTCTCTCCATCAGGACCAGAACCTCTCTCCATCAGGACCAAGACCTCTCTCCCTCAGGACCAGAACCTCTCTCCATCAGGACCAAGACCTCTCTCCATCAGGACCAAAACCTCTCTCCATCAGGACCAAAGCCACTCGCCACCTCAACAATTTTCAGTTGAGAATGTTTCAAAGTGATCTTAAAAAATTCAACTTACTTTTTGTTTCTACTGTTTATAAGTATGATGTTTAAATATGAAATGCTGTATTCATTAGTTGTACTATAATTCTACAAATATTTTTATATTTTAAGTTTTCAGAGTAATTGTTTCCTACAGAACATTTTGTATTTTTTTTAACCTGTTTGATTGGAAAATGTTAGAAAAAAGCTGTAAAATAACAGTATTCTCCCTGTAGAACTTTAGGTTCTGTATTTATTTTAGTGTTTGATCATACAAATCTAATAAAAAAAAATGTAAAAAACTGTTTCTCTCATCAGAACTTTATTTAAGGTATTTGAATGTAACATTTTAAGACAATGGATTTTTAAAAGAGAGGAAAGTGTTTTCCTGTAAAATCTTTAAGGACAATCCCTGTATATTAATGGCTTTTGCACTTTATTTCATTTAAAGTATTTTTACTTTAATGTTATGGTTTTTGTTTGGCAGCCTTGCTGCCAGTCATTTGACCGTTTTTTTGCCCGTAGAAGTTTTAGTGTTGTACTTTTATTAAAGGTTATTGACTGTAAAAAAAGCAAATAAACCTGTAAAATAACAGTGTTTCACTGCTGAACTTTAAGTTATGTCATTTTATTGAAGGTGTTTGACCGTAATAATTTAGGATAAAACTGTAAAATAACAGTATTTCACTGCTGAACTTTAAGTTCTGTCACTTTATTGAAGGTGTTTGACCGTACTAATTTAGGATAAAACTGTAAAATAACAGTATTTCACCGCTGAACTTTACGTTCTGTCACTTTATTGAAGGTGTTTGACCGTACTAATTTAGGATAAAACTGTAAAATAACAGTATTTCACCGCTGAACTTTACGTTCTGTCACTTTATTGAAGGTGTTTGACCGTAATAATTTAGGATAAAACTGTAAAATAACAGTTTTTACATGCTTAACTCTAAATTATGTCCGTAATAAATAAGGGAAGATACCTGTAAAATAACAGTGTTTCACTGTAAAGGAAATTAATTATATTTACTGTGAATTTACGTTTTTTTCCCATTATTGTAATTAGGGTATTTCACTGTAATTTGACGGTAAGTTTTTGGAAGCACCAGCTGCCAGATTTTTACCGTTTTTTTTCAGTTTTTTTTTTTTTACAGTGTGCCTCTTTTTTTTACAGTGTGCCTCTATGTGTCAATGGGTGAATGGTGACTTCTATACTCTATGTAAAAACACTTTGAGGAGTCGTAAAGAATGGATAAAGCGCTATATAATACACTCCAATTAACATATATTTGCATAGATTGTGGAAACTGATAAAATCTAGGTTTCCAAAAATGTATGTTCAAAAGCAAGAGAGCAGATGATTTATTATTTCATTTCCCCCCACTTTCTCTAAGCAATCCCCATTACCCAGCCTGCTTCTTGGTTCTGTCATCAGACACTACTGGACGGAGGTCCGCCCCCTGGCTTTGAATTCCAGTTTAGTTAAAAATGGTTAATATCGTCAGTTAGCTGATGTCCTGCAGCTTTTGAAGTCTGCAGGTCATCTGACACCTGTCTCCGTCACATCTGCTCCAGGACCCACGGGCTGCTGATTTCAGCGTGCTTGGGCTCACGTGGCGTGTGTGTGTGTGTGTGTGTGTGTGTGTGTGGGGTGGGTGTGTGTGTGTGTGTGTGTGTGTGTGTGTGTGTGTGTGTGTGTGTGTGTGTGTGTGTGTGTGTGTGTGTGTGTGTGTGTGTGTGTGTGTGTGTGTGTGTGTGTGTGTGTGTGTGTGTGTGTGTGTGTGTGTGTGACAAAGAGAGAGAGCGGGATGCACCTAAGACGGATCAGTCGGGGGGGGGGAGAGAGAGAAAAACGAACTAATCAGCCTCTCCAGTGGTGGAATCTCACCCAATTTATTTCCAAGCTAACAGGCGTTGGTTAATGAGCTGAAGCAAAGCATCCTCTCTCTTCCTCTTTTCTCTCCTCTCCTCCCGTCCTCCGCTGTTCCACTGGTGATTCTGCCGACCAGACCAATTACTTCCGAGCGAATCCATTCATGTGCTCACACATTCACATGTGTGTGTCCAATCACAAATATTCACATTCATCCAAAAAAGAGGAATAGACACGGTCTGAATAGACATGCTGTGTAGCTTCACAGCTCTTTGTCTGGGCTGCCAATTACAAAAAGTTTATGGAAGGGTAAAAGGACTGGTATTTCAAAAAAATCTGAAAACGGCTGCCATGTTGAATAAAATGAATAATTCCACGTCATAATGTCGAATAATTTACCAAGTAAAGGGTTCAAATTGGCTCATATAAATATTTGTAGTCTAAGAAATAGAGCTAGAGGAAATATTATCATGTGGTATTCATTTGTTAGCAATATCTGAAACTCACTGAGAAGACACTTTTAATGACGCTGTAGTGGACATTGATGGATATAGTATAGTTTTAGAAAGGACAAGAATACATATGGAGGTGGGGTGGCAGTATACATTCAAAAGCAAATACCAGCTAAAGTGAGATATCATTTGATGTCTGCTGATACTGAAGTACTTTGATTGTAAATTCATTTACCACTCTTGAAACCTTTGTTGGTAGGATGTTGTTACAGACCTCCAAATGTAGACCTAATTTATTTAAACAAATTATGTGAAATGTTAGATAAAGTTTGTGATATTGACTGAGAGATTTATTTTATCAAATATTCAAACACTGACTGGAATATGTTGCGCTGTGCCCTTAAAGGTCACCTATCATGCTATTTCTAGCAATAGCATAGGTCTCAGATATATTGAAATATATCAAAAACATGTCTATGAAGTGTTTTGCTCGAAATACCAAACAGGTCATCCATTCCAGCCATGCCTCATATCCCTCTATTTCACTTCCTGTTTCAAAAGTGCTGATTTGGGGTATAAAGTTTTTTTTTTAAAATGATAAAAAAGGAGGGGGCTGAGCTCATGCGGGACAGGCAGCTACTGTCTAAACCAGGGGTCTCCAACCTTTCTCCATCTGAGAGCTACTTTGAAAAAATGAAAGTGGCAAAGAGCTACTTGCATCGTGTCGCTTACATTTATTCACATAGCACTCATCAGTTGAATTAAGCTACTTTTGTACACGTGTGAAATTGCAATACCCAAAGCTTTTCAAAAATCTTAACTTCACATCAAGGTCCAAGAAAACGACAATTTCTCACATATTATTATGGCCCACATAGTAAATACATCACCTTAATCACCACCGTACAAGCATCTTATGGCACATGTGTAAAATAAGTGCATTCATTCTTTTTTTACAGTCAGTGAGATCAATAGCACTGCATGGAGTCCACCATAGAGGTGTATGCTGGACCCACTTAGGTTCACTCTAATAGAGTCATTTAAATGTTCAACAGTCAGTCTTGTTCTGTATTTAGATCTCATGACATTCATGTCAGAAAAAGCTGCTTCACAAAGGTATGTAGAACAGAACCAAATAAAGCAGACATGTTCAGTGCTGCTTGGTGAATGTTCTTATAGTTTTCTGGGTAGGCTCCAGAAATGTTGTGAGTTTTGCTGAGACTTAAGCTGAACATGATTTTGGAGATTTATAACCTCCATCTCCATCTCAAAAGGATTGGCACTGAACAATGCAGCCATCTTTTTCTTCTTCATCGTCTTGACATTCAATTATAAACCATAATAAATCAATTATATAGGTCTAGCCTCCCGATATCTGTGTGTGAAATTGTTCCATCCTCAAAAACAAAAAACTAATGCTTCTGTAGTATAGCTGCAGCTTCTAGCAACGGTCTTCTGTTAAAAAAAAGGACACTGAATGTCCTGAATGTGACATCACAAACATGACTTGAGTCCGAACACAGCAGACAACAGGAGTATAACAGCATTATAAAAACAAAAATAGTGCATGTGGGTGCACACTTACATTCTCTGTCTTACTGTTGCATAAATCCCATGAATGTATGAGATTAAGTTAGCTTAATCATATCTCAATCAGTGATTAATTGAATAATAACGTTTCTATCAGGTTATTATCAGCCTGTCACTCTTACCCCTTTCACACCAACGCGTTTTCTGCTCCGGCTCGGAGCTGGAGCCTGAAAAGTACCGTTTTTTCCTGTTCACAACGCAGAGGCGCCGCCTCTTAACTCCGGAATCCGGTTTATGAGTTTATGAGTTTATTGAGTTTATTAGGATCCCCATTAGCTGGTGCATAACAACAGCTAATCTTCCTGGGGTCCACAAATAACATAAAACATGACATTCGACAGTACATTACAAGACAATGATACAAATCGTGTACGGCGTCAATTTTCCTTCAAACAGTGACTTTCATATCAACCATCACATACAGCTTATTTTCTGATTCCCTATTTCCTTGGAAAGAAAAATTAAAACAATTTTTTTTTTAAAAAGAATAATAATAATAGTAATTTTACAAATGCCTCCTTTCGCTTCTTTTAGAGTAAAAACAAACTAAACAAATACAATCCTAATCATAACTGTGAAAGGCTGTGTGTGTGTCTGTGTTAGCGAAAGTGCCATATTCCTGCATGTGTTTAAAAAAACCTATATGAATCGGTGTGCTGCTGTACAGTATGTTTACCATAACCTGTCTGCTGCTTGTGTAATTTACAATCTTTGGGCTTCTAAATGCCTCTTCAATCGTCTTTTGAAGCTTGCTTTAGTTGTTTCTTTAGAAATCTGATCTGGCAGTGTGTTCCATGCAGCCATGGCTCTATACAGCACTGTGCTCTTCATAGACTCTGTTTTGGCTTTAGGGATTTGATAGCAACCTCTTGTGGCATGTCTCGTTTTATATGTATGGATTTTAGAGCTAGGTGTAAGTTGCTTATATAGACAGGTTGGATGTTTCAGCTCATTTGTGTTTCTCAAAAAGACAATGAGTGATACCATCAGCCTCTCCGTGACTAATGTCCAGGAGAGCTTGACATGCATTTTGTTTACATTATGTCTTGGTGTACACCTAAGGGCAAGCCGAGCTGCTCTGTTTTGAACCAGTTGCAGCTTTCCCAGGTCCCTCTTGTTTGCCCCTGACCAGATCATTGAGCAGTAGTCCAGTTGTGAAAGGACTAGAGTCTCAATGACTTGTTTTGTCAGTTGCGGTGGTAAAAACACTGAGCACCTCTTGATGACAGATATATTCCTCCCCATCTTTGCCACCACTGAATCTATGTGTTTCGTCCATGATAAATTGTAGACGAGGATGAGTCCCAGGAGCTTTGTTTCCTCCACCTGCTCAACCTCTACATTATTCAGCATCAGATTCAACTGCGGTTTAGACCTTAGTACGTAATTTGTGCCAAATACAATACTTTTTGTTTTTTGAATGTTGAGCACTAATTTGTTGCTGGTCACCTATTCCATTACTGTTTTTAGTTCTTTGTTCAAAATATCAGTTATCTCACCGATTGTGGGAGCCTGTGCATATATTGTTGTGTCATCCGAGTACATAGAGACTTGTGCTTTTTCAAGAGCTAATGGAAAATCATTTGTAAAGATTGAGAAGAGTAAAGGACCTAGTGAACTTCCTTGTGGAATTCCACTTGCAACACATCTAGCACTAGAGATACTGCCATTAAAGTATACACTTTGAGTTCTGTTATATAGATAGCTTTCTAGCCATGATATTGCCTTTGGCGCAAAACCATAGCACTCAAATTTGTCAAGTAAAATTCTATGGTCTATCAAATCAAAGGCAGCGCTATAATCTAATAGTACTGCTCCCACCATTTTCTTCACATCAATCTCTTTCATCCATTGATCTGTCATTTGTGTTATGCTGTGGCTGTTGAGTGACCCTCTCTATACGCATGTTGATACTCACTCATCAGACTGTTAACAGAAAAATAGCATTGTATTTGATTGAATACAATTTGTCTAGTAGTTTGTTTAGAACAGGTGACAGGCTTATTGGTCTGCTGTTAGAGCCAGTCAATCAATCAATCAATCAATGTTTATTTATATAGCCCAATATCACAAATGTTACATTTGTCTCAGTGGACTTCACAGTTTGTACAGAATATCAGTATGACAATACCAGCCAGTGAAGGCATTCTTTGCATTTTTAGGGAGTGGAATAACCTTAGCTACTTTCCAGATTTGCGGGCATGTACCTTCCAGACTCATGTTAAAAATATGACAGATGGGTGCAGCAATGAACTTGGCTCCATTCTGTAATAGCTGACCGTCTAAGTTATCAATACCTGGTGGTTTATCATTATTGATTGCCAACAATAACTTTTCCACCTCTTCTGTCCTAACTTTACCCAGCTCAAAGGTGCAATTTTTATTTTTCATAATACGTTCTCTAATATTAACATAGGACGACTCGCAGCTAGATTTTGGCATTCCCTGCCTTAGCTTCTCCACTTTATCAATTAAATAGTTATTAAAATAATTGGCAATATCTAGGGGTCTAGTGATGTATGCCCCCTCTGATTCTATAAAGGATGGTGTTGAGTTGTTTTTCCTACCCATGATGGTATTCAAGGTGCCCCAGAGCTTTTTTCCATCATGCTTTATATCATTTATCTTAATCTCATAATACATTTTCTTCTTCTTTCTGTTCAGTTTTGTCACATTATTTCTTATTTTGCAATATAACTGCCACTCAGAATGATTGCCGGTATTTATTGCTGCCCTTTTTGTTCTGTCTCTATCAGCCATACATTTCTTTAGCTCCTCGTCAATCCATGGTGCCTTTACTGTTTTAACGGTTAACTTCTTAACAGGTGCATGTTTATCCATTACTGGTAACAACAATTTCATGAAAACATCCAGTGCCACATTTGGGTCACTCTCTTTAAAAACATTAGACCAACATACTCCCTTAACATCCTCCACATATGAATCACAGCAAAACCCTTTATATGATCTCTTCAGCACTATTTTCGGTCCTGCTTTTGGGACTTTGGCTTTCCTACATATTGCTACAAGGTTATGATCGCTGAAGCCAATTGGTACTGATACCGCTTTTGAGCACAGTTCACTTGCGTTTGTGTATATGTGATCAATGCATTTGGATGATGTTACTCCAGAGCTATTCGTAATTACCCTGGTTGGTTGATTGATTGATCATCTGATCTAGGTTACATGCACTTGTTACCGTCATCAATTTGTTTTTAAATGAACAGTCTGATGACAGAAAGTCAATATTCACGTCACCCAATAAATATATCTCCCTGTTTTCATCACATGCCTTCTCAATCATTTCACACAATTTATCTAGATAATTAGTATCAGAGCTTGGTGGTCTATAGCAACATCCCAGCAACATAGGTTTTAAATGGGGCAGGTGAACCTGCAGCCATACCATCTCTACCTCACTTAACATCAAATCCTCCCTATACTTCACAGGAATGTGACTTTGTACATAAAAAGCCACTCCTCCCCCATTGCAGTTTCTATCCTTTCTGTAAAAATTGTACCCCTGTATTGATATTGCACCGTCCTCAAACGAGTCATCTAAGTGAGTTTCAGAGATGGCCAAAATATGAATATTATTTGATATCAACATATCCTGAACACACTGAACCATATTTCTAAGGATGCAGATATTCAAGTGAGCGATCTTTAGCCCTTTCTTAGGTAGTTTAGCATTCACTGACATAAATAGAGATAGACTAAAAGCAAATTAAGCACAATGTCCATTACAGTCCTGATGCTAAAGTGCATGTTTGTGTGTGTATGTGTGCATCCCTTGTGTGTACGTGTGTATATGCATGCACCAAGATACGAACCCCTTCTGTCTCTTTAGTCCCTTTTCTCAGTCCTCTGAGATGAGTGGCGTGAGTCCATTCTCACAGCCCTTTGGGGGGGGGGATCGGGGGATGGGTGAGGGTTTGCGGAGGATGAACAATTAGTCTGTCGTACCTAATGTAAGCAATATTCCCTTTGCTCCTTTCGGCCTTCATGGCAGGGATGAGTTCCTTTCTCTTCTGGCGTAAAGCTTCAGGATAATCCTCGTTGAGGAAGATGTTCGTTCCTTTCAACCTGTTTCGTCTCCCCATCACAGCCGTCTTTTCCTTGAAACGCAGGAACTTCACAACAATCTGCCTAGGCTTGTCTGCGCCCCTGCCGTTTCCCATTTGATGTGCCCTCTCCACCTCGATCCTCTCCTCATCCATCTGTAGTTCTGTTCTGAGCAGCTCCCGGACCTTGTACTCCGATTCCTCCCAACTCTCCCCTGGAGACTCTGGGATTCCATCAATAATTAAGTTATTGCGTTTCGATTGGCCCTCTAGATAGTCTGATTTTCCACTCATTGTCATAACAGATTCACGCACAGTACTAATGTCTGTGCGTGCTTCTTGGCTCTTCTTCTTCAACTCCTTACAAGTCTCTTTTAGTTCATCCACTTCTTTTTGGGAGAACTGTAGACTGTTCTTAAGGTCCTGAGCCTCCCTATTCATATCATCCATTCTCTTGTTGGTGGAATCAACCAAGATTTGGATGAAACTTTTAAAATAGTTTTCTTGCTGCGTTAGTAGCTGCCCGTATACATCCTGTTGTTTTTTTAACAGTTCACGCACCTGTGACAGGCTGACGTTGTCCTCTCCTCTCGGCGGCATGGTTGCTTGGTTACCGTGAGTTTGACGCTAACTCCAGTTAGCTGCTGTTAGCAGCTACGTTAGCCTCCTTTGGGTTCCCTCTTGGCACGTCCTTACTCTGTACCGAAGAGCAGGCTGGGCTCACGTTCGGTGGTCCTATATAGTGTCCCGGCTATAGAGGATCACAGCATTACAGCCAGTGCTAGAATTGGGCCGGTACTCACCGGTACGCAGTACCGGCACTTCTGATTTTTACCCATGTGGTACCGGCACTTCTTACTGAGTACCGGCAAGGTGCTGGTACTCAGTAAAATGCCGGTACTCAGTCGCCGGCAATATATGTATATATTGTAAACGCAACGCAGCGCAAATGTGGGTCTGACTCTGCCTCACAGAGGGTGACTGGCGGTCTACATGACGTGGCCTGCCGACATTGCCACTTTCATACAGATCATACTAATGCCCTCGATTGGTCTCTGTGTGTCATTCAAGCTCGGGAGGGTGTGTGTTGGTGTATGTGTGGCGCGAGCGAGCGAGGAAGCGCGCGCACTGGTTACGTGTATTGTTGTTAGCATCTGGTGCTAGCTAGCTGCGCTAACGGATATAAGGAGCTGTTTCAACAACAAGGTGGAGGGAGAGTCCTTTGCTGTCAGACTGAGAGGCTGATAACTACAGCTCTGGTGAGGTAAATTACTCTCTGAGTCTTTAGATAGTTAACTTAGTTTAAGTTATCTCAGTGGGTCTCAAACGGTTCGGTCACCATTTATGTAAACACATATTTCCATTTGAGGGGGTAGTGATTAGTAAAATATGCATGAATAATACAAACAAAATGTTAACTAGGTGAAAAAAGGTAAGATAAACTTGTTGAGAGCTAAAACTAGTCTTTGCTGTTGCCTCAAAGAGGAGCAGGGGGGAGAGGAGGGAGACAGGAGAGGCCGATTCAGGAGCCCAGACACACTCACAACTATAAATGAACCAAAAACAAATAAACAAGTTTCAATGTTTTTTCATATTGGATATTGTATGTTATTGGTTATGGCCATGTACTTATGATTTTATGATTATTTAAATGTATACATTTGTGTTTCATATGGGTGTAGTCTCTTTATTTCCCCCTCAAAATGCACCAGATTGATGCATTTAAGTCCAACATTTAAAAAAAAATCTTACCGGGGGAGCATGCCCCCGGACCCCCCTATAGGATTTGAGGCCCGGCCCCACTGTTGCCAAATAGATTTGCAAATTTTTTTAAATAGTAACCTATCTCCATATGTTTCTTTTTGGGTAGTAGATTTAAACTAGAGGGCTATCACTTTGTGCAGCAACGCTATTGACAAATAAATCCAGCAAAATGGCACAAAAAACTGGTAGTGGCCTCTGGGACGAGGAGTTATTTAACCAGCCAGTAGGAGTCAAGCTTTACTTTCTTTTATATCCATAAAGAAAAAGTAAATCTGTTTACAGTTGTTTCATTATGGATGTTGAGAGGTATCCATATATCTCTTCATTTTGCTCTCAAAGTGCACCAGATTGATGCATCTAACTTCAATATTTTAAAAAAAATGTTCCCGGGGGAGCATACCCCCGGACCCCCCTAGACTAGAGGGTGTCAGGTCCACTCCCGACTTATAAAAATAGCACTTTACCACTGCACCCCCTCTAATCTCAGATGCACCCCGAGTCATTTTGTTTAAGTACAGTGAGCCTTTCTAAAATATACAGTAAAGAGACAAACCCACCAGCATTATAGGATATACTATGACTTTGTGCCAAATACTAGTTGCTGATTTAGAGTACTGGCACCTTTTTTTATTCCAATTCAAGCACTGATTACAGCTCTTCAGTGACCTACCCGCCCGGATCCAGGCTAAAGGCTAGCCACACCAGGTTTAGCAGGTCGCTAGCTGCCGCAAAGCACTAAACACGGTGGTCCAGTTTGTTCGAGGGTCCCACACGAATCACAGTGCCTCGGAACCGGTGGTATAGCAGTCCGCCTGTGATAGTTTTGGCGGTGCTGTACAGTTCAGGGCTTCAGAAATAAGTTACTAATTGTCACGAGAAAAGAGTTTCAATTTCCCCACAAGACGAGCTCTCGGAGTGGTGAGGATCTGGCGGTTGCCTGGGTGACAAAATGTTTGCACCGGTTCACTTCCAGCTCCAAAGAATTGTCGGTCTAGAGACTCGGAGCTAAGAGGCGGCGTCGCTTACGTCTCTCTTACGTCGAGGCGTGCAGGAAACTAAACCCACCTCCCCTGAACATGGGTCGACTGAAGAGCCTCGTCATGCCTGCCTACAAGCAGTAGTGCTTATAAATACACTTTATAAAGTCAGGCTTCGTGTAACCAGGCTTCGTGTGATTCTGTTTATTTGTACCTTACTTTGACCATCCGTTCACTGTTATCGATCATTGTGGAGAGAGGCAGACGTTTTGTTTTGTATTATAGCAGCTATCGGATGGAATCAATACATGGGCTGCACAGGTTGTCGTCTCCGACTATCACAAGTAGAATCATAATAAAAATACGCCAGTAAAATGTGCCTCTAGAAAATGGTTTATGCCACAATAGGATAGCTATTAGTCAGTTTAGCTTTGGTTGCTATGCTAACATCACCCATTTTATACCAGAGGAACTTTCATAACAGTGTTGTGATGCCAAACAGCGTCAATTCAGACTGACACACATTCACTTAAGGGGAACTGGGGATATGTATCAGCTGCTTGTGTGACAGTCGGACAGTGAATACTTTAGAGCGGCTGCTGCAGTGTGAACTAACCGGGAGCTAACGGGAGAATAAACTCCTGTGGAAGAGCAGCTAGCACTGCAGTGGTCGGTAAATGCCGCTGAAACACATTAATAAACAATGAACCACGGCATTCTGGAGAAAAGCATAAATTTGGAGAAGTCGTTATTTAATTTAATCTGGCTTCGTGTGATTAAAAGCAACACGATCATCGACCCGACGCAGTCCCCCATTGTTGTTGTTGTTGTGAGCGCCGTAACGCCGTTGGGGAGCAAATCAGCGATGTAAAAGGTGACGTCATGACCATAAACTGTATATATAAATGGATGTAGTGTCCGTGACGTCACCCATAGGATTCTGCAGAGTTGCCGAGAAGCCCTTAGTAGGCGGAGTCAGCCACTAACGGCTTCACAGCGACGTCAGAGTCTAATCCCGCCTGCTCCAAATAAGGGCAAAGAGGCGGAGCCGAGGCGGGACCTGCTGCCTCCGAACTGGAAGTAAACAGAGCTAGTTCAGGCTAAGAAGCTAAGTTAACATGAAATACATGCATACCAAGTTACTGCTAACAGTGTAGTTCCCCTATATAAACGTTACATTCATAATCAAATGAGACAATCTGCAAGAGAATTAGCTATATTTTGTTATTCTTAATGCTTATCATTGACACGTTAAGAAAAGACGGACTCCACCGCCCGGACCTAACGGAGCCACAGTGGGCTAGCTCCGGGACGCCGGCTGGAGCTAGCCCCCTGCGGCTCTGTTAGCTCCGGCGGCCACCACTGGGATAATTGGGTCCCCTATTAACATTTGCTCCCATTTAGCATTATGGGCGTCATAGCCATAGACTATAAAAGTCTTACCCAAGGCTGAATCATAAACTAAAATGTATATGTATGTATAAAGGGTTACGTCCTTAGCTGGCTAATAAGTAACAAGCTAAGCTACCAAGCACACAAACACCTGTGAACGGGACATGTATAATATTATCATTTTAGACTTCTTGGAAGTTCTGTTAGTACATTCAAGCGCACAGCACAACATTTTCATTGTCTGGTATTTGTAACAATATTCCCTAAAAGGCACAATCACCACTAACACGGCTAAAGCTAAAGGCCGCTAACTACAACTAACGGCCCGTCTACACTACAGGCATCAAAAAATCCTGAAGCTGGGCGTGTCTGAAGCTTGGCGATTGTTTGCGAGCAACCAATCACATGAATCTCCCGCCCCCGACATACAAAGCAATAGCAATGTTAAAACGAAGTAAACTAGATATAAACTCTCCAAACAGGCGAAAAAACTGTCAGTTTCACCCACTGTCTCTGCCACCTCCCTCCATGCCTGGTTCCTCCGGTTTGTATCCCGGTAAATGGTTCCGGTCGTAAAGAACCGGGTGATTCGCTACCGTAATATCTCGTTTGGAATATGAGGAAATGAACTGCGGTCTGGCTCTCCCAGCTTGCACGCGGTTTGATTGGCTGCGCTTGCACTGGCGGGATTTGCATAAACGGGATTTGATTGGCTGATGCAAAGCATCGAGCCTCAAAAGTTGAACATTGTTCAACTTTTGATGCCGATAGATGCTCGTGATGCTTGCAAAGCCATGCCATGCTCCCCACAATGCAGTTCGGCGAATATTAAAAATCTTCTACGTCACCCCATTCAAGTGAATGGGCGAAGCGTTGAAAGCATTTTTTGATGCCTGTAGTGTAGACGTACCGTAACTAAAGTTGTAGCCTCTATGGTTGTAGCCTAGCAGAGTGGACAAGTTGCTGTTAGCTGACAGTGAGGCATGTACATGTCCATCAAAGTGACCACGCCCTAATTTATTCAAAAGCTTTAAGACTTAATATTAATTAAACAGATGAGTTGAGAAAAAATTCACCCCCCCCAATCCATATTCATGAAGGGGGGATCTAAATACAGAGAATATGTTTTTTTGAACCACGATGTAAAACATGTTTATTTCTGCTGTAAAGTTGGGCATTTTAACATGGGGGTCTATGGAAATTGCTCCCTTCTGCAGACTACTCCTACTGGCCACTAGATGAACTGCAGTTTGAGGCACTTCCGTATTAGCGTCCCGGCTCTTCCCCAGAGTTTGCCGCTTGGTCATGACGCAGCAGCGGCAGCACCAGTCGGGCTCTGGGTGGTGTGAACAAAGCGGGAGCAGAAAACGGAAACCGGAGCTGAATCAGAAAAGCTTTAGAACGGAGCTAGAACGGGAAAAGCGCTTGTGTGAAAGCCGCATTATTGTTGGTTATTTTTCAGGAGGGGGTAGGGTTTGGGAGAACAGACGAGACGGTGATCGCGGAAGCTTTCCTCCTGCCTTCACAAACTTTACATACGTATTAATCAACTGAAAATATAAAGAGGACATTCATACTCTGCAATCCAAGACTTGATTAAATCCACCAAAAAATTGACATGACGATAACGAGTGTTTTTTAGAAACACAAATCCCTGCTGTGTGTCTCTCAGCCGCAGCGACGCAGACTTATTCAGAGCGGGCCATTCTACTGTTGGTTCTGGACTGGTGTTGCTGTTGTTGGTGGATAAAGCAGACTGCTCAATGTGTGGTGTCGCTGTGCCGCTGTCACATATGTTCCTTGATCTCTGCGTCATGGACCAATTTTATATTCGTGTGACAGAAAACAATTCGAAAATAAAAAAACTTTATTGTCCAGCCGCGGCCGAAAAATCAAGAAGCAACGTTACTACGCTATAATCAATAATCGAGCGGCGAGCTACGGCAGCGACCGGTAGGTTAGATGATGAATTAAGGGATCTAATGAAACAAAGAGATGGAGCAAAAAATGTAGCTCTCTCGTCAAGTTATGAGTCAGATGGGCAAATGTATAGAAAGTTAAGGAATTATGTTACAGCATTGAATTAACTGTGGAGTTTAGTAAATGGCATGATGGGCCGTAGGCCGAAATCCACCTCAACATATCTTGAGGTAGAAGGGAAATGTTTTTGACTAAACCAGTACAAATTGCTAATCATCTTGATAAAGTTAATAATTTGAGGAGAAATATGAATCAAACTATAAACAGTAACTCCCCACTTCTAATAAATGATTTAATTATGAAAAATAAGAAGTGTACATTTAAAATAGAAAAAGTGACAATTACAGAGGTGAATGTGATGATAAACCACCAGGTGTGGATAATTTAGTCGGTACATTTCTTAGATATGTTGCTAATTTTGTTGCAGAGCCTATCTGCCATATTATACATTTGAGTATTGAAAAATGTATTTGCCCACAGGCATGGAAAATAGCAACATTTATTCCACTTGCAAAAAATCCAGCTGGACCATTTTCTGGTACAAATAGCTGCCCGATATGTTTGTTACAGTGTTAGCAAAGATAATGGAGGGAATAATTTTCAATCAAATACAAAAATACTTTGAAGGTAACAACCTTAACACTGTGTATCAACATGCTTACAGACCTGGCCATTCGACATGCACCGCTTTAACACAAATGACAGATGACTGGAAGAGTGAACTAGATAATAGGAAGTTAGTGGGTGCAGTACTTATTGATTTTAGTTCTGCTTTTGATGTCCATTCTTTGTTGTTACACAAGCTGGAACAATATGGTTGTAACCTCTTAAGCCCCAAGCCTGTTTTTCAGGTTTCAGGCTCGAAAATGACAATCTCAGAACAAATGACCATATCTTCCCTTCTAAAAGGGTTCAATTAATAATCTTTTTTCTCAAAGTAATGATAAACCTGTGAGTTGGATGTAGAAAAGTCAGAATCAATATAGATGTTTTTTATTTTAAAGAAAATTCAGATTGAACATGGTAAAAAAACTGTAAATTATAGTGTCCGTACATACAAATACAAAAATGTTGTACTTATAGTGAAAACTAACCTTGGATGATGGGTTAGTAGACTACAAGCTTTAGGAATCCAAAGTACAACATATAATAAGTACCCTGTATCAAGATTGATGCAAAACAAGTGATATTTGATATTTTTAGACAAATTTAGCAAAAACAACTCTTCTGGGGCCATTTGGGTGGATTTTCCTTATCTCTGGCCCCCCTTGCTCGATTTTGACATGGGACATTTCTTTTTGACCCTTAGAGCCAATAGAATAAAAGGGAAATCGTGCCGCACACACTCATGTTAAAAAAAAAGGTCGCGTCTTTGCCCATTCAATCTTGCTACAGAGCGTAGGAATGGCCTGCTCTGATATTTGAAAACGGAATTGCAGTTTTATTGATTATAGATTATCCGAACATTTCAAAGGGGACACAGCACACTTGTCAACCCTCCCGATTTTCGTGGGAGACTCCCGATTTCATAGCCCTCTCCCGGTTTCCTCCCGGGGTCATATTTCTCCCGCATTTCTCCCGATTTCTGACAAAATCTGATTTACTCAGGACTGTTTCCACTCCGACTTTAATACAGCTACACCATTGTTTGGTTTCCATGGTAGCATGTCTCTTTAGCAGCGCGCGCAACTGAAAGTCTGAGAGGGTGAGGAAGATAGTCACAGAAAACTGAACAACAATCGACAACTCTACCCTCTGCTCACTCCTCTCCTGCCCACACATATGCTCCATCAAAACAGTGCACTTACAACTGCAATAAGCATGTTAATGTTAATCTAATACAGCTCCGGCGATCCACTAGCGCCACATGTTTTGATGTACGTTTTTGTTGATAACTGTGGGGGAAACTTCTGTGTAGCAATGCAGTGGGAGTCACCGACTCATGAAGGAGACACGGGAAGAGCAGGAGCTTTGATGTCAAACACTGATGGTTTATTTAGGAGGTTCGGCCGGAGGATTCATATCACAAGTCACAGCAGTCACGGTCTGAATGCACGGGAGAGTTGCCACGTCAATTCTGAAGAACTCTACCCCAGACCCATGTATTTAGCTAGTGCAGAGAGAACAATCAACATGCTGCATAACAAGATAGAATCATAACTAGGGCTGTCAGTCGATTAAAATATTGAATCGCGATTAATCGCATGATTGTCCATAGTTAATCGCGATTAATCGCAAATTAATCGCACATTTTTGATCTGCTCTAAATGTACCTTAGAGGAATATTTTTCAAGTTTTTAATACTCTTATCAACATGTGAGTGGACAAATATGCTTTATGCTAATGTTTATTATCATTTGAACAATGACAAATATTCTCATGAATATTAAACACAACAACCTCTAAACATTACAAATATTCGCCTCAATTCAACCTCGAACCTCTCTCATACAATACAAAGTGTGTGTGTCTGTGCGTGTGTGTGTGCGTGTGTGTGTGCGTGCGTGCGTGCGTACTTGTGTGTGTGTGATGGATCCTTGGAGCTATGTGCAACTCAAGGCATATGCTCGATCGGGAGCTGCCTGGGACACTGCAATCATGTTGCGCGCACTATCCGTGCTGAGTGTGCTGACTTTTCGTACAATGTCCCGCTGTCTGGCTACATGCATAAAGTCAAGTGCTCGGCGAAGTTCTGGCGAAATGTCGCTGCTCTGTTTTCATTTAAACAGCTCCTTATATCCGTTAGCGCAGCTAGCTAGCACCAGATGCTAACAACAACAACAATACACGTAAGGTCTCTCTCTCGCGCCACACATACACACACTCTCCTGGTCCTCCCAATAGCCAGTCGGTGCCTGCCGGTGAGCATGGAAGTGCGGTCTGCCACAAGCGGGCGGCAGGAGCGGGGGCTGTCAGCATCAGCTTGTAGATAGTATTTTAAACTCGATGCGCTCTGAAACTATGTGGCGGCCGAGGAAAAAAAATGACACATGCGCTAATCGCGTTCAAATAATTAGTGGCGTTATTTTTTTTTTGCATTAACGCGTTATTAACGTGTTAACTTGACAGCCCTAATCATAACACCTCTATCAGCTGACGCCAAGCGGCAAACACTGGGGAACAGCCAGGACGCCAATACGGAAGTGCAACGCACTGCAGTTCATACATGGGCCGCTAGGGACTGACTGCAGAAAGGAGCAATTTCCATAGACCCCCATGTTACAATGCCCAACTTTGCAGCAGAAAAAAACATATTTCTACCCATGGATGCAATAAATATTATTATCGGTACAGTTAGATTCCACCTTCATGATTATGAATCTGTGAGTGAATTGTTTTCTAACACGACCCTTTTATTTATATTAGGTCTTAACGTTTTTGCATAAATTAGGGCGTGGTCACTTTGATGGACATGTACATGCCTCACTGTCAGCTAACAGCAACTTGTCCACTCTGCTAGGCTACAACCATAGAGGCTACAACGTTAGTTAGTCATAGTACTGTGCTTGACCCTTTAGCTTTAGCCGTGTTCGTGGTGATTGTGCCTTTTAGGGAATATTGTTACAAATACCAGACAATTAAAATGTGGTGCTGTGCGCTTGAATGTACTAACAGAACTTCCAAGAAGTCTAAAATGATAATATTATACATGTTAATCCCGTTCGCAGGTGTTTGTGTGCTTGGTAGCTTAGCTTGTTACTTATTATCCAGCTAAGGACGTAACCCTTTATACATACATATACATTTTAGTTTATGATTCAGCCTTGGGTAAGACTTTTATAGTCTATGGCTATGACGCCCATAATGCTACACGGGAGCAAATGTTAATAGGGGACCCAATTATCCCAATGGTGGCCGCCGGAGCTAACGGAGCCGCAGGGGGCTAGCTCCAGCCGGCGTCCCGGAGCTAGCCCACTGTGGCTCCGTTAGGTCCGGGCGGTGGAGTCCGTCTTTTCTTAACGTGTCAATGATAAGCATTAAGAATAACAAAATATAGCTAATTCTCTTGCAGATTGTCTCATTTGATTATGAATGTAACGTTTATATAGGGGAACTACACTGTTAGCAGTAACTTGGTATGCATGTATTTCATGTTAACTTAGCTTCTTAGCCTGAACTAGCTCTGTTTACTTCCAGTTCGGAGGCAGCAGCTGTGTTGGATGTGCAGCTAGGATAAGTAATAAGGGAGCTAAGAGTGATTTTTCTTAGACGTTGTTTCCTGCAAATGAAGCGATTTCGGCCCCGGAATCAGGTCCGTGGGGCTTAAGAGGTTTTAATTGTGATACGCTGAGGTGGTTAGAAGGTTAACTTACAAATCGAAACAGTTTTTTTAATGGAACTCTCTCAAAGATGAATACAGTCACTTGTGGACTGGAAGTTCTGGATGATTTGGTTCTGTCGCAGCTTAATTATTGTTTGGTTATTTGGTCTAGTGCTGCAGAAAAAGATTTAAACAAACTACAAGTAGCACAGAATAAGGCAGCACAATGTGCACTGCAGTGCTCCTACAGAACCAAAGTAACTGAAATGCTGGAGACACTGAAATGGTTAAGTGTCAGCAGGGGTGCCGCCAGGGATTTTGGGCCCTGTGAAAAGATATCAAATTGGGCCCCCCAATCACCAGGCCCAGGCCACGCCAACCAAGCACAATTGCTAACCACACCTCCAGAACCCAACCCACTCATGTATGCTTTAAATAACTCCACCTGTACAGGCTTGCATCTATCTTGTAGTCCAATACTAACCGCACAATATTTACTGACACTGAGCTGTGAAAATATAACACTGTGCAGACGTGCAACATTCTGCTGCAGTATAATTCACTATTTGATATAACACTAACATTCCTGACAATAAATATCAATAGTCATCTTTTATGGTGTACATGCCTAACAATAACATTTATGAATAGAACATTCTCAACATGAATGCATAAATCCAAATAAATATAACTTAAATATACATGACCTCTTAAATTAAAATAAAGTGAACATTACCACCAACAAAATCATTTATAAAATGCTATAACACAAAAAATAACATAAGCAGCAGATTTTAAAATTAAATATACATACCAACTACAAAATATGCAGGTATTAAAGTGGAATACAACGGAAATGGAAATGAAAAGGCCTTATGGTGGTGCCAAATCAGAGCCTATTACCTTTTCTCAGTCTTTTTTTTACAGCTTCCTCACTTTGTCTATCCTTTTCCTCACTTTGTCTGTCCCTTTCTGTACACCTTCTCTTGTCTTCACTGGAGCCTTCATCCTCATCATCTACACTGGTACTGCCACTGGCACTGTCACTGTCCTTCACCTCTTCCTCCACTTCCACACACCTTCCTGACAAAACTGAAGAGGGCCCTGGCTCTGTAGAGTGTACATGACACATATGATAATATATTCTTTAATATTAGTATTAATATCATAACCAAAATGTTGGTGATTAACATTTTATTTACCTAATACAGACTGATCACTCAACGCTTCAAACATCCTAAATAGACTAAAAGCAGTTTTTTGTCTTATATAGATCAGTGGCTATGCGGGAAAATACTGTGTTTGAAATGTATAATTTAAATTAGATTTTAGCTTTTTGTTTTGATATATATATGTGTTGTATTCCAGTCTCCCTTCAGATATGTTAAGTGGCATGTCATTCAACACAATGCTGCTCACCTCCCTCAGTTGGGAGAAAAGCTGGTTCAGGTTCAGCCTTATGGGGGGGACAGGGCTGCTGAGCCTGAAAATGGATCTGTTGGTCCTGGCACCAGGGGGAGGGACAACTGATTTAGTATGAATAGCTGATAAACATGTACCTGCATTTAATGTCAGCTAAAAGAGCAGTGAAATGAAAAACCTCAGAATTTTCTGTGAAGATATTAACAGTAGCCTACTTAATGTCAGCTTAGTAAAAAAAAACATTACAATTTACAATGGACTACGCTTAGCTAACAGACTAAATTCCACCACTCATGGACCACACCCACCGCATCCCTCCTCACATGCTTTCACTCTGCTAGAAAAGTGCTGCGTTTGGAGGCAGGAGTCTTAGGACCAAACCATTACATGTAAATAGAGGGGGGTGTACAGAGGCTTTGGATAATTAACTTTTGGAAGAAAATAAGTTAAATGAATCGTAAGTTTAGTGAGAAGCCTACTACGCAATATAACGTTATATTAATGTTAATTATTGATGAAAGGGTACTTACATTTTTTTTCTTAATGTTCTAAACATTTTGGGGCCCCATGCTGGGCCCTTAGAATCGTCCTAACCTTTCACCCCCTTACGGCGCCCCTGAGTGTCAGACAGAGGTCAATTTATATGTTGTTACATTTTATCAGAAATATTACAGTGACTCACTCACCACATATATTATCACAAAGGTTTATAGTGCAGTATGCTCAACATAACTATCAAACACGACAAACAATAGAAGGAAGGTTTGTATTACCCAAATCTAAATCAAATATGGGACAGAAAACAGTCATGTACAGAGCCATGGTCAGCTGGAACTCTTTACCCGTCCATATCATTCAGAAACATTCTCAAGTACATTTCAAAAGGTCGCTTGTGACGAAGGTAACTTTGTCACTGTGGACTGATGGATTCGGGCCTTGCATATGTGCACATTTGTATACAATTTATACTATTTATTGATTTAGTGTTTATTGTATTTTATTTTGAAATGTGTTCCCCTTTTTCCATGTCTCATGCCGTTGATTGTGTGCACCTGGTGCCCTGTGTTGTCTCCTCCCCCCTCACCTGTGTCCTGTTGGGTTGATTGGGTTGGGCATTTAGGCTCTGGGGTTTTCCTGTTTGGGAGAGGTGTGTAAGATCCTTGTAGCTGGTGAATGTGCCCACGGGTACAGCAAGATTGAGGCTGTGCCCTGTGCTCAAGTTTAATAAATGCCCACACCGGGTTATATTTTTGGACGTTCTGCTCCTTGCTTGGTCGGGCCACTCAATTGCCAGCTTCACAATTGGTGTCAGAAGTGGGGTTGACCAAGTGAGGAGATGAAAATGATGGAGGAACTGAGGGAGATGATGAGATCACTCCTGCATCTTCAGGCAGCCGGTGAGCAGCAGTTTGCACGGGTAAAGGAACGGGAATCCATGATGGCAGAGGAACGGAGACTCCGGAGGCAAGACGGCAGATTGGCTAAAGGCTCGACTGGCACTAACTCTGCCGCTGAGGCATCAAAGCTCCTGGCGGAGAACCGGAGATTGGTGCAAGATCAGAAAGAGGAGCAGCTCCGGTTACAGAGGGAGGAAGAGAAGAAGGTGAGAAAGGAAGAGGAGATGCGGTTAGCGGAGGAGGCTCGTTTTATACGCCTGGATGAGGAGAAGAAAATCAAAGACGAGGAATATGCTCTTATAGCTGAGAAGGAGCGGGTGAAAATGGCCGAGAAAATCCGTCAGGAGAGAGAGCGTGTCAGGCAGCAGAACCAGCAGGAGCGCCGGGAGAGGAAGAAAGGGAAGCTTCCTGTCGACTTCACGGCCCCCTCTGAGAAAACCCTGCTGCAGAAGGGGAAGCAGGTTGTTGCCGTGGGGATAGACGTCACAAAGGTAACAAATCCAGATGAAGCAGACAGTACAGCTGAGACAGAGAAGCTCCTGGTGGATGAGCTTGTCAGGAAGGTGTACGATGAGGATCCGGTGCAGAGGCCGCTGAGGCTGGAGAAGGTCAGACCCACTCCGCAGCACATAGAGGAGTCCAGGAAACACCGGGGGGAGTGGAGACGTAATGGAGGAAAGCAAATTGGCCAAGGCCAGAGAGAGAGATGCAACCATGTGCATCGCGCGGTGGTCCCTTGCCTTGCAGCCATACAACTTTGCGGTTAAGTACCGGCCAGGGAAATCAAACCGGGTGGCTGACTGGTTGTCCCGAAGCCAAGACTGTTAAGGCACTGTGCTTCCTGGGGAGAGGGGTAAGGAAATGTGACAAAGGTAACTTCGTCACTGTGGACTGATGGCTTCGGGCCTTGTACAGATGTAGCGATTCATTTCAGACAGTTTGAAACGCGAGGGCCGTGATTGGTACGTGATCTGCCCTCGCTCAAGGGAAAACCTCCAGCTTGACTTGAGACCGCCCCCGTGATAGATAAATGTAATTATAATGAAGCCAGCTGCAATGGATCATTGATCCACCAGGGGGTGCAGTGGGGTTCCACACTGGAGCTCATGTGAAATAAAGTGAGATACAGTATGCTGGATGTACAGCGGAACTTTGTTAAGATCCATATGTCACGGATATCATACTACTGTGCTAAATAAGAGACATGTAATCATTTACAAAACATTACCATGTTGTTATTTAACAAAATAATGTTGTTATTAGAAAAAAACGAACGGGAGGAAATGCAGCCCGGCTCTCGATTTGTAATCCTAATTTAATCATCATCTTCACCACGATCATTTATGTTTATGTTCGCCGAATTGACATGAAATCACTGACACATATGAATATACTGTATTCAACTTCATTAAAACGTTATTAACGTGCCTAAACTCAGTAATTCACCAAAAATATGTATATTTTAATGGAGCTTCGTCGGTCGATCAGGATCCCAAAGTGTAGCGGAGGGATCCTCATCTGGATGAAGGGTGTTATTTTCCCCATAAGGAACAAGTCGCTGCAAATTATCCCGCTTATTACATGGCCACATTCTCAACAAAGTGACGACATGACTCCCAATATTAATTGAAATGCTTTTATGGATTTAGAAAATGTTTTTATTGATTTAAAAAATAGTTGTATGTATTGATTTAAATTTACATGCATCCGCTAAGAAAAATAGTCCGTTGTTACCGTTTTTTAAACAGTCTGAATGAAACGGCAGCTCTCAGCTGTGTATTTACACAACTAATGGCCCATCAACCACAGCTCTCTCCCCCCCTCCCCCCCTGATCTTTCTTCTCCAGCAGCTAAATTAACAGTAGGTTACTCTGAGTGACCATAGACTGCATGTGACAAGCTTACAGTTAGTGACGTAACAACACCATAAAAGCTGGTGGGTTGAAAGCAATACGGGAGGTAAAAATAACTACAATAATTGTGATTTATTTATTGTGGCTTTTATGTTTCTAGGTATAAAATGTTATGTAATTCAGGCTTATAGTTCAACCTTCTCTAAAAGCCTTCAACAATGACAATATTCATTGTAATTTAATAAATCCTTCCAACACACATTGTAAAAAATAGCCTACTGTAAGTTAAGAAATCATTTCAATATGTACATCTTCTGATGTAACAACAATAACATTATAAATAGTAACATAGCTGAACATGATATTGCACATTTAGCTTTGAGTGTTACTGACCTGAGATGTTTTTATTACATTAATTAAGGTGACTGAGGCTTTTAAACATACAGGGATGCAAACTCATCAGGTATGAAAAAGGTGACAAGGATCCGAGCCCCCGGCTCCCCCACCCCACAGAATATCGGCTTTAAAATGAGGAATAACAGAGGATTTTAGCAGTCAGAACAACTAAAGCAGCAGTGTTAATAATAACAGAAACGCCAAAGAGTCACATCTAATAGAAATATATAAAAGCATTTATTTTAAATTGTGGAGCAGTCAGTTTATAATTTTGGCAGCACTGTTGAGCATTTTGAAAATGTATTTTCGTGCCTCTGTGCAAGGCTTAAGTCTTTTTATCTTTATAGCCACATGGTGTAAAGTAACTAAGTTCATAAACTCAACAAGTACTATACTTGGGCACAATTTTGAGATACTTGTACTTAATTTAAGTATTTCAATGTTTTGCTACTTTGTTCTTCTACTCCACTACAGTTCAGAGGTACATGGTGTACTTTGACTCCACTACATGTATTTAATACCTTTAGTTACTTCACAGATCTGGATTAATTAAGTGAAATATAATCAAGTGTAAATCAGACTTTAGTTCCACCTGGAGTAAATCCACAAGCTACCCTGCAGTATACAAAGTCATTCAAACTAGCTGCACCTTTACCAGCTTTGAGAACACTTTCATGATCAATCATTATAAAACATATCATATCTATTATTCTGAAATGGACCAATCTGCACAATGACTACTTTTACTGTCGCTACTTTCACTATATTGTGATGATAATACTTTTCTACTTTTACTTGAGGAACATTTTGAATGCAGGACTTTTACTGTAACAGAGTATTCCTACACTCTGGGACTATTACTTTTACTCAAGTACAAGATCTGAGTACTTCTACTTTTACTCAAGTACAAGACCTGAGTACTTCTACTTTTACTCTAGTACAAGATCGGTGTGCTTCTACTTTTACTCAAGTACAAGACCTGAGTGCTTCTACTTTTACTCAAGTACAAGATTTGAGTACTTCTACTTTTACTCTAGTACAAGATCTGTGTGCTTCTACTTTTACTCAAGTACAAGATTTGAGTACTTCTACTTTTACTCTAGTACAAGATCTGTGTGCTTCTACTTTTACTCAAGTACAAGATCTGAGTACTTCTACTTTTACTCAAGTACAAGACCTGAGTACTTCTACTTTTACTCAAGTACAAGATCTGAGTACTTCTACTTTTACTCAAGTACAATATATATATACTTATACCACCTCTGTTTATAGCCTATGAAAAAAACTATTAGAAATAGAAGGCTAAAGCTAACGTTAGCAGATAGTGACAATGTATGCTAGCTAGCTAGCTCAACGATTCCTTAAATAATATTGCCACAGAAAAACTTTTCAGTTCACATCACGCTCTGCCGCTCCGACAGGGAGCTCTGCTCTGAACACCTGAACAGCCCGTTCTAACAGCTGTTCACCAGCGGTCCAGTCTGTGCCACAGTGACTCCGGACGCACAGTTAATATTAACGAACGCACCCGTAGGTAATGTAGCTGCTGAAGCTAGACCATCATCTCGGAGCAGCAGAGCCTTATAGTCTAGGACCTGGGTTAGATATGTATGCACTTAATTTAGGAGAGAATATCTCAACTGTTCTAGACTAATATGACCCCACTGAACAACTTGGGATGTGTGCCAAAATCTCTATCTGGGACGAAAAGCCCCAAAATTACCACGCCCTTTTTTTAAAAGACCACGCCCCTTTTCATTGGAAGTGCTACTTCCGATATAGCTGTATCTTCTAAACCGTTTGAGCTACAGATTTTCTGAGGTGCTCAAAATGTTCAGAATGGCCATATCTAGGGGGAGGGGGTATTATAAATGTCTAATTTTATATTTCACGAGAACATTCGGTCCACTTATTACCATACAACTACCCAAGTACTGGAAATTGAGTTATCCTCTCATGAATTATGTGCATACATGCCTATCTTAACTTAGGTCTTCTACTAATTAATATAAACATTGAATTATAAACTAACAAGACTGCTTTTGAGGCCCTCAAAATGTTCATATTTTACTAGAAATGGCTAAAAACCGTTAATAGGTCAACTTACATACAACTACCTATACACACTGGAATGGCCATTATATTTATTAATTTAAACTTTCTGGACTTAGAGCAAAGTTAGAACATTTGTGTCATGTAAAGAGCTTAAATAAATTACCCAACAGCCAATAATACTTATTTAACACCACATTAGTACTGTTTATGTGTCACGTAAACCAGGGTGAGGAACATGAAGAGTAAGACAACAGAGTCCAGGTCCCCGTATGAGGATGATGAGCAGTGCTCATTCAGTGATAGGGTTTTTACAACAATCACCTCCCTTGCATTTGCAGTACTTGCAACACTTGATCCCAGCTACCCTGCAGGGACACCCATTCTTGCGAGCACACTTGCCACATGTGCAGGGATCTGGCAGGCCTTCGGGTTTTGAGATCACAAACTCAGGGACTAATGAACTACCCAATCGTACAAAACCATAATTCTCGGCATTCGTAATCGAGGTGGCATCTCTAAATGGGGCTTGGACCCACAGCTGCTGTTGGTGATACCCTCTATGGATATGTTTTCTTGCATTAGTTGATGTGCAAGTGGTTCTGTCGAAGTCCATCTTGAGGGCATTGCTATCAAATGCAGCGAGTCGCAGGTCGTCAAATGTCTTCAGGTATGTTGATGGTTTGAGACACTTGACCAAGAATGTCTCTGCCAGCTGTATTGCATTTTCTGTTAGCTGTGGACTGTCGAAATTCAGGATCAGAGAGGAATTTTCTGGTTTGCGGACAGCATTCAGGGCTGCAAGTTTAGTTGATATCTTGCTGGTTGTATCGCACCCAGTCAGCGCATGGAGTGCTGGGAGACACTTTGTGAGCTCGTCTCCCAGCGCTAAGCAGATATCGTGGAGTGGTAATATTGATCTTCTCACTCCTGAGTTGCGGACGAGCCAGAGCTCTTTGAGACCAAGATCTCTCCAATTGACTGTGATGTGGTATAACAGGCACACAAAGACATCTGTGTCACCTGATGACAGCGTAATGGATGTAGGTCCTGACCGGTGGCTTAGAATGTCCTGCACATGGAACATCATCCTGTCGTCAGCTTCCTCGTGTGTGCAGTTGAGCCGAGGGAATGGAGAAGCACACCCAGCTGACACCGTCCATGCCTGTGGTGGGTGGTTTGGTACCTTGGTAATTGGTGGTGAGCCACTCAACATAGAATGCCTGGAAAGCAGTTTTGCTGATGGAAGACGACCAGAAGTTCTCTAACACCACTGGGACATTTTGGTTCGGTGATATCACATCAAGGACAACCATTTCCTTTGACTTCCCTCTTCTCTCCCTCTCTCCATTCTTGATGCTATCCTCTCTGTAAGTGTCGAAAACGATGTGGATCTCATCACAGTTGTGTCCAGCTTTGGTGACCATAGATGTCAAGGCAATAGCAAAGTCATGGAATGTTTTGACGGGCGGATCAAGCTTCTTTAAGGGGACCTTTCTCAACAAGGCCATGAAGTCGATAATGATGGCGTGGGTTTGTGGGGATGTTTCTGGACCTTTTTTATCTATTAGTGGGCACAACTTCAGCAGCTCAGTCCCAAGTTGTGATTTGGCACTCTTCCTCAAGTAACCATCTTTGTCAACCAAGAAGAACGCAGAGTTGGTGATCTCATGCTGGAGTAGCTCCTCAACAGTGAAACCCCGGTGACACCCATACTCAATAAACATGAGAGCTTTGTTTGTCTCATCTTTGATGTCTACTTTGGGAGCCAAATTCAAGGTGGTCTTAGGGGACGTAAACTTGATTTTGCTAATAGTTGAGTGTATCGATATCGACCTATTTCTGAGTCGCTCATCGATAAATTTAGCACAAGCAGCGCTGCCCTCCTTCATACAGCACAACGACTTGTCTATGTCTACGTTGGTCACAATTCCTCCAGTGAGAATATTCTTCAGCGCTACCTGGTCTTGTAGAGGACTGCATACCCTCAGGAGATACTCTGCTATGTCTTGCACCATCCCAACTATCTTAGTTGCAGTACTCGGATTGAAGTCGTGGTGAAGTGAGAGTTCTCCTTCTACATCATCCTTCATCTTCAGGAGGTCAACGTACTGGTCTTTCTTATGCTTGATGATACATATATAGTTGAGATATTCTCTCCTAAATTAAGTGCATACATATCTAACCCAGGTCCTCTACTATTATTATACATCCATGAGCAGAGCCGACAGGCAGGAAGACTCGAGCACACAGCTCGTACTTCATTATAATATATAAAAAAAGAACACCATGCGTGTCAAGATGGCACATAACAGCTCACGGCCGCAGATTACTCCGGGTCCCAGCCCCCCCATACCCCAAAAATATTTGTATTGCAGATCTACATGAATCACACAAACTACTTATTTTGGATTCAAAACGGCGAATTTCGCCGAAAGGTGACAAGTTTGCATCACTGAACATAGACAGAGCACAACTGAAACATAACATCTGAAACGATGTAACAACATAATACACTTGTGGGGATGCTTGGGATGTGAGGAGTGAGGGACACGGCTTAGAACGGGCGTGTCGCCTGGCAGGACAGGAGAGTGTGTGCACCAGTCTGCCTTGATCTATGTCCGTGACACTCACTGCTGCCCACAGCTGTTTTATAGAAGGAAATTCCTTCACTTCATGAAAGTGTTTTAACCACACACACCTCTACACACACATGACGGGTGTTATTTTCCCCATAAGGAACAACTCGCTGCAAATTATCCCGCTTATTACACGGCCACATTCTCAACAAAGTAACGACATGACTCCCAATATTAATTGAAATGCTTTTATGGATTTAGAAAATGTTTTTATTGATTTAAAAAATAGTTGTATGTATTGATTTAAAAAATAGTTGTATGTATTGATTTAAATTCACATGCATCCGCTAAGAAAAATAGTCCGTTGTTACAGTTTTTTAAACAGTCTGAATGAAACGGCAGCTCTCAGCTGTGTATTTACACAACTAATGGCCCATCAACCACAGCTCTCTCCCCCCCTCCCCCCTTGATCTTTCTTCTCCAGCAGCTAAATTAACGGTAGGTTACTCTGAGTGACAAGCTTACAATTAGACACAACACTGTCATTGCAAGTGACCCTCAGTTAGTTGACTTTTATGTTCAACTGCTAAATTCGTTACTGATAAAAAAAGGGCTTCTACTGTACCTAATTACCTTAACACTAGAACAGCCAGAGGTTTTTGTATAGGCCTACCTAAACCCGTCAAATCCCGCTATTAGAATGCAATTTTTAACAACATAGGGTGCTACATAACACACTTTCAGGAAAAGTCACGGACTGGGAGATTTTAATATTTTATTGAAAAAAAGTTACATTGCACACACACAACACACATCACACAAATTGACCCGATTGGCGGTTATAGTGTT
Source organism: Notothenia rossii (assembly GCF_949606895.1). Taxonomy (NCBI): domain Eukaryota; kingdom Metazoa; phylum Chordata; class Actinopteri; order Perciformes; family Nototheniidae; genus Notothenia; species Notothenia rossii. The sequence goes on along the minus strand of NC_136912.1, from coordinate 31,429,385 downwards.
AAATAAACTCACTAATTAATGAAACCAGTTCAATACGCATTATTCTTATTCTTATCATTCTTTATGAGCGCAGAAATAGTCTTAAAATCAGATCTGTTTTTTAAATGAAATCTGACGGCAGGCAGTTAGCTCTGATCACCTATGATAAATGCGCCGCACCTAATCGCTGGCCATTCAGCCACAGACACTGTTCGAAATGGGGGGGAGCTAGGGGGAGCTTGGCTCCCCCGAAGAGGGAGGGAGCTCCCTTGATGGCTGACTTTGAGATAAATAGGGGGAGCCCAAAACAATCGTGCATATTTGTGTCACACAGATTAGAAATGTTGAGTTTCTGTAAATAACAGTTCTTGAAATAAATAATAGTTATTGTTCATTACAGTTTCTGAATATTTGTTTTATATTTGTGAATATGTCTGGGTGTTGCCATCTGTACGTGGCGGCGCTGCATTCTTACTTACGTTGCTATTGTTATGGCGGTGATGCCGGCGCGGTATTTGAAATGTTCATATTGATATTTTTTTAACTCTGGCTGTGTAATAAAAAAATATGGCAAAACGAAAACAGCCAAGCGTCACAGCTTTTGGATTCACAAGCAAAGAAGCGAAGGAGTCTAAAAATGACAACGTGAACGGAAAACAGCTTTTAGTTGGCCGGCTGTAAGCGGCGTTAGGGTCGAGTTTGACAGCTCCACACCGAGGGAGAGGCCTGCCGATGCGGAGCCTGAAGAGGCTTCAACAACGGCCACATCCGCCGGCATAGTGACACCGTCTGTATTAGTAGAAGAGTGTTTTTATAGCAATTGATCGCATCCGCGCTGCTGCGCCAGTCAACAGAGCGTGCGTGTGACATATTTAGTAGCAGGATGTGCTCTGAAAAATAGGGCTCCCCGAAAGCAAATGGGTAATTCGAAAACTGACAGAGCTCCCTCTATACAAATCAAACTGTAGACGGTGTGAAAGCACCTATTGTTTTAAATAATGGTCGTAATGTGACCTGTGAGCCTTCTGAATTACCGTGGGACAGCACATTCTAAACTAAAATGTTCAATCAATAAAGTAACATCTTATCTTATCTTAATAATATCTTCATATTAATAATAATAATAAATCATACAGTATGTGTCCGAAAGGGAGCAGGAGGAAGCAAACACAAAAATATACTGCATATTAAAGCAAACGATTGTAAAGGTTAAAGTATGAGCATAACAAATAAAGAAGTGTAATGTAAACATTTACATTATGATTATTTAATATATAAAGACTATATATTATTGAATTAGACGATTAGATATACTTTAGTTGATCTAAAATATTGATGTGTTCAAATGCTCTTCAAAACACAACTGAAAGTCCATTAAACTTGTCTTTCTGTATTTGTGAGTGAAGCGCCATCTCCTGTTATATTATATTTATATTTTTGGACGTTCTGCCTCTGCCCCCTATCCTGGCTATGTATGCATATATTATTATGTACACTTATTTGTATTTACTTTTGTTTGGCCTTAGGATGGCGATAATTGGATGAATATTTTAGTTTTCAATCATTTACAGCACTGTAAATTGCATGAAATTATGAGCTGTTTTGTTTTGTTTTAATTTTGTTGTATGTATGTTTTGTGTGTGTGAGGACCCCATGAAGAATAGCCAATGCTCATGCTAGTTCTAATGTGGATCCTAATAAAGACATAAATACAAACCCACTGTGCCATACGATTGTTACCGCTTGTTCATGGCAGAAGACACATTTTCCTCCTCTGAAAATTGCTGGAGATCTTGTTTCACTGTTCTAACAAGTTCTCATGCGTGAGCTTGTTACAATGCACATATGATTCACACTCTCTACACATTGTCAGCTTTACAAGTTTAATTTGTAAAACTGCGGAGATTTGTGCCAAGAGAGTGTATACAGAATAGTCAACTTGGGCGGATTATGAGCATTGGGTCCCTGGGCAAAGACATGCAAAATGCCCCAGCACCTTTTCCTTATGGTAGCAATAAAAATTACGATTCTTTGTTTTTGTTATGCATCTTTTAATGTCTTTTAATGTCTCTTTCCAATGATTGTGTGTCCCTTCACTTTTTGGGTGGTTTTGAATCTCTTTGTAGTCATTCATTTTGGTGAGACTTGTTGGTTATTTTCAGTGCTTAATTTGTAAATCATAAGGTGCCGGAACGCAAAGTACATATGACAGCTCAGGGATGACGAGACGCGTACAGGTCCCGGAACGTATACAGAAAAGGTGCTGAAAACAACATGAAAATGTCCACTTGCAACGCTGTGGGACTTACAAGCCTCAATTTCAAATAGTATCTATGGTATAAATGTTATGACGATAATTTATAATTTTTTAGGCTAGTACGCACAACATAAGCAAATGCCCACATCACCACAGGTGGGACTTCAGTATACAGCCAGCAATTAATTTCTCAACAGGTTTAACGTGTAAAAAAAATATTTATTAGGCCTATTCAAAGATTGGCACGGCGGCCTATTAATAGACAGTATGTTTGCTCACCATATTTAGTTGTTTAAAACACCCCACATCACGAGCATGTCCGGATTGTCCTCTATCTCTTTTTTTCTGCTTTTACTGCGTGTGTCTGTGGCAGTTCTGTATCCTTTGGCCACCCAGGACCTCACGTACGGGACTGGATTGAATTTAGCCAGGGGGGGTCCAACAAGATTTAGGAAGAGTAAAGATGACATGGTGGATGTGAGCAAAGAGCTACGGTTGGGAGTGCAAATCAAGTTCATTTGAGAAAATCCGCGCTCACATTCAGCACTTGCAATGGGAATGCTGTTGACAGCAACAAGTAACTCCATCAGCTCATCGGGGGTGTCTTTACCATCTGAGTCTCTGTACGTTCTGTAGGCCCGTATGACTGCGCGCGGGTTGGCAATGTTGAAGCGCTGACACAGTGACTCGACCTCAGTCTCTCCATACAGCGCACCTGCGTCCTCGGGCCAGTATTGTGCGTAAAGCACCTTCAACTCCTCAATGAAATTGTTATATCCAGTTTTATCTGGCATCCGGCCTCCTTGAGATAACATACGGTCCTCCAAGTTCTTGGCCACAGTTAGAAAAAACTGACCTGTCGCTGGACGTCCCACAGTCTTCTACGCTCAATGCGCTCTCCTCTCCGACTGAATCTTCCTGCTGTAAGCCAGCTGATGTCGCGGTTCCGCTCGCCTCTTGCTCCGGCTGTTGTACCGGGCTAGTTGATGCCAGGGTACCCACCCGTTGCTGTTGGTGGTCCACCTGGCTGACGGTAGCTGGCTCCTGTTCCGGCTGGCGGTGAACCTGACCCGCTGCCCGGGCTTGGCTAGCTGTCGGTTAGCTAGCTGGCTAGCTGTTGCGGCGCTAACCTCCTCCTGGTTTTGACCATCAACATGTACGCTGCAGCTGCCCTCGTCGCTGCTTGTGGAGGCTTTTCTGACTCGTTTTGAAGTGTCTATTACCTCTTCCTTCTTTTTGAAGAAAGACAGTAAATGTAACTGTCTTTTTGACATGCTTGCATTGAATCACCGTTTCTTCCTCTCTGCGACGTGCTCCTCATGTGGCGAATTTCAAAAGTGAAAGACGTTTGTCCGTTGGTCCAGCTTTTCAGTGCGTCAACACAGATCTCCGACTCTTTCAAATCTTAATCTTAATAAACGACATAAAATTCTTGGGATTTTTTCTGTAAATTAATATCTGCATATTTTATTTCATTTTAACCATTTTATTTTTTTATTTTTTGTGAGAGGTACCGGATCTGCCCAAATAGGTGCCGGAACACAGGGTGGCCAAAATGAAGAGGTGCCGGATCCTGTTCCGGCAGGATGGTGACAAGTTGGTGTCTCATAGTTCTTTTTTCTTTTTGTGTCTCTGCATAACTTTGTAGCTATTTAATGTCTTCTTTTTGATTAAACCAAGTAGGTTTACAGGAATTTTCTTTGGTTTTTGATTTGTATGTCTCTTTGAGGTCTTTTTGTTTCTCGTAATTTTCCTGGTTGGTTAGTGTGTATCTGACATTTTGTAGAAGATGACACTGTTGGCCCCTGGGTCTGGGCCCACTAGTCCTCTTCATTAATCCAATTTCTTTTACCCATAAGAATTCTTACTCATTTGTTGAGGAAAACAAAGCAATGCACGGAAACAGTGTATTTAATCATAACAATCTAGTCAGCTGTCCGATAACCAATAGCAATGTAGGAGTTGAACCAAAGTCCAACTGTATTTGCTTCATCACATATCAGTCCTCAGTCTTGAGAGTGTGGAGCTGTCATATAATTAAAAATAAAGTCTGAATAGCATTAGGCTAAAGAAAAGGGAGGGGGAGACGATTGACGTTCCTTCACTGAATATTCATGAACTGATGAAAAATATGAACCGTACTGTAATAGATTTCTAGATTTCTATTCAAAGCCTGAAACTGATAAATGTGCTAGTTTGATTAACAGTGACAGCATCCTACTATGGGAAAGTTGTCAAAGCTACATCTGTGACAGGGCTCATAAGGAAAATAATCTCATGACCAAGCATATGCAGCAGAATATGTAAGTGCAGGGAAATTGATGTGTCAAGTCTGATAAATCATTTTGTGATTTCAAAACCCCCGGGAGTGCTTAAATGAGGTTACATGGACAGTTTATGCTATTTTTAAATGCACAGGACCAGTCTCATGTACCCTTGGAACGTAACATGGTCAGGTGGAAATAGGCAGGAAACAGAGGCGACAGATTTGACCTCTCTTCTTGTTTTTGGATTAAATTATTTAAGGTGTATCCCCACAATTAATCTTAGCTCATCAATGTAAATGCAGAAAAAGAAACTTTAGGATTTCAGCTTTTGCAGACAATTGACATGCAAACAAACCTTGCACACCACATGAAATAAAAAAATAAATGTTCAAATTGTTTCTTTATGCACCAATTAATGGTGGAAATGTCTCTTTTCATTTAAAGGAAAAGTGCAAATTCAGGCACCAGGTGAACAATAATGCAGTAGGGCATCCTGTATTGCTTTCAAATATTTGTCTCATAATGTTATCTCTTCTGACCTCTTTTGTGTCTTTCATTTGAAGAAATAACCTCTTCATATGTGCATATTAACCTCAATTATACATTCATTCATTTTAATTCATTTTCAAATATCTAGACTTTCTCTGCTGTTTTCATGCTTTCATTACGTTGCAACAATGCACATGTTCTAAATGTAAAGGGGGTATGTGGTGTGTCCTTTACAACCCTTTGTAACAGAAAGGCAGACTGTGCCAGCTCAAGCTGAATGGCTCAATATTATATCTCAGCTGAGCTTCATGGAGAAATCAATACAGACACAACATATTTAAGCACATACGCTGTTTGACACTATACAGGGAGAATTCCAAGAGATGTCTCTCAATCAATACCAAGATCTAATAGACTCCCTGACCAAATCGAGAAAAATAATGTGCTCACCGCTTCCTTTTTGTGTCTACTCTACCTTTGCCATCTCCAAACAAAAAAGAAGCTTATTTTCTTAGAAAGGAAGAAATGGCAACAATTAAAAGGGAAGTGGCTTTAAGATTCCAAGCGTTTCTTTGAGCGCTGCTTGGGTAGCAATTAAGTTCTCCAGAGTGCTGCAGCCATTACAGCTGTGAGCTACCAAATGAGAACACACCCAGCCCAGTGTGACCAGATTAAAAAAAGAGAAATCAGCCCCTTGCTGCTCCCAAATGGCCAGAATCGCTTCGGGCAGTCCATCAGTGTACAACGTACGACATGAATCGCACCTCAATCAGTATGAAAGTGACATAAACGTCCCAGTTGGCTGTTTAAAGGTGGGTTAGGTAAGTTTCAGAAACCGGCTCGAGTGCACTAAAATTTGAAAGTACACAGCCAAAAAGAATCCGCCCCTTCCTTCAGACTTCCTTACAGAGCACCTCCTCCGCGAAAGCAGGCTGCAGTAACGTTACATATCAGGCAAAGCTAAACACATCTAGGTTAGTAATACTACACAGCCAAAGCAACTCCGATATTGACTCTGGTTTGACTTCTCCTAGTTTCCACTTTGTTTTTGTTCTTAATTTGCTCCGTTACATTTTTTCTTTTGCGACCAGTAGACGATGTTGAACCTAACTCTGCCATGGTGAAAGTGGCCGCCTGTTGCTGGCGAGTCATTGAAGTACTGCTGCAATGCACGCCCAATGACGGCACGCCCAATGAGGGCACGAGATACATTTGTGCGTGCACGAGATCGAAGGCTAACAGACAGGGCGGCAATGGTTGTAGTTTTTACAGTATTACGGGTTCCACAGATGACATTTTTTAATGGTTTTTTGTCAAAGCACTTAAGATATTCATCGTATCGGGATGTTAAGAGCATTCCATGGAATATAACAAAAAGTGTATCTCGAGCCGGTTTCTGAAACTTACCTACCCCACCTTTAACAACAGTAATATAACTGTATTTAAATCACACCAATAAATACTGTCTTGGATTTTTTTAAGGATAAGGATTATGCTTCTTTTGGGCTTATTTTGTGGGATTTTAAACGGTCTGTAAATTACAGAAACAATTTACTTATCAGTTTCTTGGCTGTATTTAGCTGAAGAACAGATGATAGGTTCAGATAATGTTGCATAAGAAAACTAATTAGCCATATCTTACCGTTGTTAGCCTTTGTATAAAGAGAGAGCATCTGCTCAAACATGTCAACCTTTTGAGAGACTCTATAAAGCGGCCTACAATAATAACATATTGCGGCTGGCCAACAACATAATCTGTGACCCCAACCATGTCCTGAACAGCAAATATGATTTGTTACCATCAAATCGGAGATACAGGGTTCCGTGATTTAGTAAGTTTAGACTGAAGCATTCTTTTGTGCACCAGTCAATCCTCAAATTAAATACAGAGCTAAATCAGAGGTCAAATATACGTTAGAGGGCCTTGAGCATGTTTGTCTTGATGTTTTGTTAAATGTTTGCTCCCTTGTATCTTGTCTTAAATCTTTGTCCTTGTTGATGTTGTACATGGAGCTGGTGTGATACAGAGGGCGTCATGGGAACTTTGAGGGGAGCCTGAAGTTGGAGTATCAAACACTGCCAAAATCTCACTCTGAACTCTGTTCAAAACTTGAGAGCCCTGTATGCAATTGTTAGCACGTCTGGCTAACTAGCACGCGTACTAACAGTGACAGAGTGTTAGCTCTATGGCGAATAGTAAGCATGTTATAAATGGGGCGAAGCCTGCCAGCTAGTTCAGGCAGTCAACTCGAGCACCAATAGCTGCTTTCACACCAAATACTTTGCCGTACTTAGTTCATCAGAACTAAAGAGTTCTGATTAACTAAAGAGCAGATCGCGTTCACACTGGAATAAATCCCTGAGAGAGGATTAGGCAAATGAGCCGCTGACGTCACTTCTTCTTCCTCTGCTTTGGGTTTACTGGCAGGCCGCAAACAACTTCACAGCGTAACTGCCACCTGAAGTCCCCGGCCGGAAGTACCCGGAGTTGGGGACTGGCTTCAGTAGAAGCTGCTGGGACTCGCCAGAACGCCGACACCTCCTCATCTCCACCCCTCCCATGTTTTCTTTTGTGTTGCCATAAATTAGTCTCTCTCCGTTTGTGTGCTGGGCTAATGCTAATGATAATAATGCTAATGCGAGGAAAATAAAATGGCGGCTTCAAAAAACTTGTTGTGAGTTTTACGGGGCGTGGTTTGCATTCCGCCCAGCCAATCAGGAATGGGAAAATGTTTCTCCCATGAAAGTACCTGCTCTCTAGCAGGGACTGAAAAGGGGGTGAAAAGGTTCTCATGAATCAAGTTCTATTTCCGGATTTGTTTGGTGTGAACGCACATTTTCGGAACTATATCGGACCTATACTGGGAAAAGTACTCCGGTGTGAAAGTGCCTAATGATATATTAACATGTGACGCACCCGTTACAACCAACCAAACACATTCTCCTAAACATGCTGCTCTATTTAAGCTACAAGATCTGCCTGCCCCTGCCTCGATAATGCTGCTGCTGCTGTGTTTCATGTCACTGCTGCTTGTCTGCCCCACCACCACCGAAGCTCCATCCCAGCATCCACCTGGCTCGGGGATAGTTATCTAATCATCACTCAATGTTCTATATTCATCTGTGGAGTGATGAGGCCCGAGCCTATATATTAAGTTATTTTAACTAAGCACTTTTGTTAACACTGTACATAAAAAGATCAAGTATCGTTAACTTAAAAATGTTCATATATTTTCAACTAACTATTTTGTTAGCACAGTACATATGAAAATCAAGTAGATTTAACTTAAATATTTGTATTATCTCTAAATAAAAAGCTTTTCGCTGTATAAACGCAATATGAATTAAAAACGTAAATTGAGTAGTACACAAAAACGGAATGTAGAGTACATAAATATTTTCAGGTAACTGTAACTCAAAATCCCTAAATTAACATTTTGAGTAAACATTAAAAAGCACTTTAACACTGACAATTTAAATGCAAATCACTGTTTTATTAAGTGACAAATAAACACTTTACCAACCAATATACATTATAGCAAATAACTCACTTTTAAATACAAAATACCTTAAAAACAGTGCCAAGGCTACACAATTTTACCAGGAACAGTTCTGCTTATTAATTTACCACATGGACCATAAAAACCCAATACATATAAAAGTATAAAATAATGTATGGGAAAATGTTTTCCATACTTTTTTTTTTTGACATCTACAAACAGTCCTTCAACTTGAAGCTGAATTGTAACAAATCTTTCAATGCATAGTAGAACACAGATTTAAAGCAGCAGGATGTAAACAGAGGAGAACAGTGTGTGTGTGTGTGTGTGTGTGTGTGTGTGTGTGTGTGTGTGTGTGTGTGTGTGTGTGTGTGTGTGTGTGTGTGTGTGTGTGTGTTAAAGTGCAACTTTGTTGTTCATATAGTAGGACGACTACAATGCCAAAAGGTAATTTTTTAGGCTCAACACCCTGGGCCTTGTGTTCCCCTCGTCCAGGCCCATAAACACTTTCTGGGTGAAGTCGAAGGTGTTGGCCAAGTCTTTCGGATAACTCAGATGCAGGGCAAAGATAAGTGCAAAAAGCAGGATGAATGTGTCAGCCAGTGTGGGGTGTTCGATAACTCTGTTCCCCTCAATCACAACAGCGATCCTCTCTGGGCAGAAGAGCGTGGAATTTGTCGACCTGGCACTGATCAAGAGAAGCCCGACCGCAACGTCATCTATGTCTGGATTCTCAGACTGCTCCACCTGATGACAAGAACAGATAAACGTTACCTATTACCCCAAATTGCCTTGGCTATCTCAGAAATCTGTTTGCTGAAAAATACATCAGTGACATATCACATAAAATAACCTAATGTGTTGTGCATAATGTGGGTTTAAGGAAACTCCTATTAGCATTGCACAACATAATGTTACAGCACCAGAAACTTCAGTCTCCAAAATAACCAATCAGTTGACAAAAAATCTGTCTTCCAAACAAACATTTATAACCTTCACAAGGGTAGAATTTATTGCATCACCGTATTAGACTGTGTTACTATTAGCTAGTTGTACCTAATAAACTGGAATATATATTTACAGTATAATCTCTCCCTACTACACATACACAAATATATGGGGAACACTAGAGATTATTTTGTATTGAACACTGGTGCTGCAGGAAAGAAAGCCCTCTCTTGATTGTGTATTTTATTAAACCATGTGAGCCCATTATTTACACTGAAACCTAAAGAGCTTAATTTCAAAGAAATTCTAAAGTCATCATTTTCAACACTTCTGAAGTGTTGAAGTAAGGGGAGATCATATTCAACATATCCATTGTGTACCTTACTATAATTACAATTCTTATGGCAATATTCAAATCTTGGAACTAGAACTTGAATGGGATGTGAGCAACACAAGAGATAATGTTTGATTAATAACACCTCAGTGACAGAATCAAGCTTTGATGACACCAGGCGAGTTGATGAAATTATTGATTTTTCAAACTAAATCTATCATTTATTATAATTGTTTCACTATAAAAATTCAATTAATTGTCTTCCTGCGATAGAGCTCCTGAAACAATGTAATAAGATAAACTATATTTTTTGATGATCTGTCTCATACATTAAAAACAGTTATTATGCTGACTTACATGCCACACTGCCACAGCCTCAGAAACGTGGAGTCATCTTCATGCAGATATGCAGTCAGATTGTAAACAAAGTCACATGACTGGGGGCAGTTGACACAGCACTGACAAGTTGTGTTTTATCGCAGCGAGACGCTACAATACTAATTGTGGGCTTATCATGTTGATTCGGCCACAATAGAAAACAAAAGAAACTCTCGCTCTCTCCAGAGGGGCAGGTCAGACACAAATGGCAAACGGGCTGGTGCCCGGACAACATTAGCCCCTACCTGTGCACGTCCCTGCATCTTGTTAAAGTTATCTTATCTTAGCTATCTCTTATATTTAGCGGACGAAAACAATTGTGACATCAGTTATGACATCACTTACGCGACTCTGGGATTTGTAGTCTTTCTAGTTGCATATTTTTCATAGTCTTATATTTCAACAGTTTTACGACAAACATTGACTTTTTTGACATGGAAAGGATTTTTTAAGATTGCCATGTGTAATTCGTCGCACAATTCAAACGGGATCGAAAGATACGTTTTCTCTCTCCATTGACTTCAATACATAATTTTTCCGAAATAAGGTCCCATGGACCAGAAGTAGATGGGCGTGACTTCGCCACTCTATATTAAAAATCAGTTCATCGTAATCGGAACATTAGCGGTGAATTCACTTTTTTAAATGTTTGAGTTAAAACAACCTATTTTCTTTAAGAAGCTTGTAATGGTAGGGGGAAGTGTGATGCAGTTGGTTGCTCGTTGGTGTTCGGATCAGGGGGTCACAGGTTCAAACCCCACTGCAGTCAGCATGTTTTTGTGTCCCTGGGCAAGACATGTGTGAAACGCTGAATGAACTACATCTCTGGTCTTGCACAACAACACACGTCACCAAGATGGCCGTCACTACTGTCTTGCTTAACAAGGGATTGTCTACCCTCACTATCACCACAATGAAACATGTCCAGAAGAATGTCATGCAAAGCTGCCTGCCTGCCTTCCTTTGATTCTCTCTGAACTGCCTGATCTTTTTAATATTTAATGTCAACCATTTGTGCAGATAGCATGAAGTAGAAAAGATCGCAGATGCTAATGTAGCGTTAAATGGTGTATTATAGACAGTGTTGGGCAAGTTACTTTTACAAAGTAACTAGTAATAGTTATAGTTACTGCTCTCGAAAAGTTACTAGTTACTTTATTAGTTACTAAATTATAAAAGTAACTAGTAACACGTTACTTTACTTTACAAATAATAACAATAAAAATACAAGTTTTTGTGTTGTTTTTTGCTGACTAGTTCTCTGAAGGCATGCAAGAGACTCGACCGACTTGCGATGAGCAGCATGTCCTCAACAACATACCTGGCAATCAATCTGTTTAGTTGACTCTGGGTGACATGTGGCGATTTAAAAAAATCGTTTTTTGGCTGTTTAGATGGTGTTGCTCCATCTGGGTCATTGCCGGTGGTTGAGACGGTGGGGTCTTTGGCGACTAGTTTTTATAGCCCCATGTACATTACTTAGCTGCTTCAGGAGATTGGCATTGCTGTTATTCGATGTGGACAATGCTTTCTGTCCTGCACATAGTTTACATTTTACCGTAATATTTTTTGCGTCCTTTATCCCCACAAATTGAAAATAGTGGTTATATTTCCAAGTTGCAAATGCGCTGCTGCTCTCGCTGATACTTGCATCTGCCATTGTGTGTGTGTGTGTGTGTGTGTGTGTGTGTGTGTGTGTGTGTGTGTGTGTGTGTGTGTGTGTGTGTGTGTGTGTGTGTGTGTGTGTGTGTGTGTGTGTGTGTGTGTGTGTGTGTGTGTGTGTGTGTGTGTGTGTGTGTGTGTGTGTGTGTGTGTGTGTGTGTGTTAGCATTAGCAAGTGTTCGTGTGTGTATTTTCCCCATAAGGCAAGACCCGCCCAACTCTGTCTCTGATTGGCTTACTCTGAAATGTTACCCCGCATTAACCAATCATCACTCCTCTCTGGTTACTTTTCACTTTTATATGGTGCTGTGAGAGGACATTACTGTATTCGCCTGTAAGTTACATCCGCAGGGAGATTCGGTTCAGTTCCACCACATAATGTAACGCAGTAACGCACCATGTAAATCACAGTAACTATAACGGCGTTACTTAATGGGGATAGGTAACTAGTAACGCTATTAGTTACAGCAAAAAGTAGTTGTGTTACAGTAACGCGTTAGTCCCAACACTGATTATAGAATGATCACACCGGTGTGACAGTAGGCCTACTCTTCAAAGGGTTCACAACATATAACTACTACTCTTAGAGTTTAACATTTTGGGTTACTTAATGTTACTACCTGTTAAAGCTATTAAAAATGACAAGGCTAAGGCTGTAATGCTAACTGACGTGCTTGCTACTAGCTAGGTAGCTAACTTGATCCAGCCACTCCTGGTCCTTTCATCAGACGGGAAGCGAGACCCATTGCTGGTATGATAACAACCTGGTACTAAGCACACAGGCATCTTGTCAGGGACGTGCACAGACATTTGGAGGGGCTATTGCTCTAAACTGGAAAAAGGGCCTCCCCCCGAAAAAAAAACATAAGACCTTTTGAAAATTCTAACTTGTTTTCAATGTAAAAGGTTCATACAATAAAAACACAACACTGCCATTGCAAGTGACACTCAGTTTACTTTTATGTCCAACTGCTAAATTCGTTATTCAGGCACATTTTTTGTTTTGCAAACCATATCTCATTAAAATATCTAATGTTAGTAACTATTAAAGAAAGAATCGGACAATTCTGTTTTAATGTAGTTTGACAGTTGTTACTGCTGTGCAGACATACTGATAAACTATTTACCTTAAAGGTGACCTATCATGCAAAATGCACTTTTGTATGTTTTTTATACATGAATATGTGTCCCCGGTGTTCCAGGGAACTCACCAAGTGTCAGAAAACACAACCCTCTCTATTTTCCTCCATACCCAGATCTCTTAACACTAGAACCGCCAACGGGTAAATTTTACCCGCAGCTGTTTTTTTTATTGTATGTAACTTTTGTTCAATAACATATTAAAGTCTCCCAGTCTGTGACTTTTCCTGAAAGTGTGTTATGTAGCACCCTCTGTTGTTAACAATTGTCAATATGAAGTCAGATTGAAAAAATCTCCAAAAAAAATTCAATTTATACCTATATCCACCAGCGGGAAATATTTACCTCATAGAAAATACAGCGTAAACATGACGTGTTGCTATAGCAACGCCTTTTGTCTACTGCGGTTCCTTAAAGATAGAGAGATAGATTGAGAGAGAGATAGATAGATAGATAGATAGATAGATAGATAGATATATTGATAGATGGATAGAGAGAGAGATAGACAGATATATAGTTATAGATAGTGTAACATCTTGGAGAATACAAGATCTTGGATGACTGAGCTCACTTTGAGGACGTAATGCATGTGTGCAGGTTACGTGCCAGTTGAATAAAGATGGACACTCGGAATGAGAGTAGTCTGCGTCGTCTATTTATGTAGACAATTATATGTTCATAGAACAGAACATTACAGATATATCGATAAAGAGAGATAGAGAGATTTGTACCTAAACAAAACACAAGTCTAACACCAAGCGTTTAAATCATCACTCTTAGCGATATTTTAAACTTCATGCTATCTGCACAACCTATATCATATGAAAAGCTGAGAGTCCACAGATTCTATTGGTATAAGTTTCATCCGTGTGCGATCAAAACTCACTCTTCTGTATGATAAATAAAAGAACATTGTACCTTGAAAATCTATAGCGGGTACATTTTACCCGTTGGCGGTTTTAGGTATACAGCGACCTCTGGTGGTCCTAGTGTTAAAAAGGGGCTGCAACGGATCTGATATCAATCAATCAATCAATGTTTATTTATATAGCCCAATATCACAAATGTTACATTTGTCTCAGTGGACTTCACAGTTTGTACAGAATATCAGTATGACAATACGACACCCTCTGTCCTTAGACCCTCACATCGTACAAGGAAAAACTTCCAGAGAAAACCCACAGTTTAAAGGGAAAAATGGGAGAAACCTCAGGGAGAGCAACAGAGGAGGGATCCCTCTCCCAGGACGGACAGACGTGCAATAGATGCCGTGTGTAAATTGAAAAGATAATACATTTGCAACATAGGTAGTCCAAATGTTTGGAAATGCATGTGTGTATAATAGGAAGATGAATCCATGAGTATATCCATCCAGGACTTATGATCCAGGACCACAGCCATGACTCAAGATCCAGGACTCGCAATCCATGACACAGGACCGCAGGATCATCCATGACTCCGGATCCCGGCGTATATAGACACCAAAAAGAAAGAAATTTGGGGAAGCTGGGTTAATCGGAACATGAGAGTACACAGGTATAGACAGAGAGAAGGAAGAAGTAAGATGTCCCCCGACAAACTAAGCCTATATCAGCAAAACTAGGGGCTGAATCTAATCAGCCCTAACTATAAGCTTTATCAAAAAGGAAGGTCTTAAGCGCACTCTTAAAAACGGATAGGGTGTCTGCCGTCCGAACACAAACTGGAAGCTGATTCCACAAAAGTGGAGCTTGATAAGAAAAGGCTCTGGCTCCCATTGTACTTTTAGAGACTCTAGGAACAACCAACAACCCTGCATTCTTGGAACGCAATGCCCTAGTAGGACAATAGGGTATAATGAGTTCTTTAAGGTAAGATGGCGCCTGCCCATTAAGGGCTTTGTAGGCGAGAAGAATCATTTTAAATTCTATCCTGTGTTCTATAGGGAGCCAGTGTAAGGCAGCCAGAACAGGAGTAATGTGGTCCCTTTTCCTAACTCTGGTTAGTACACGAGCAGCAGCATTTTGAATCAGCTGAAGCCACTTGACTGACTTCTTGGTACACCCTGATAATAAGGAGTTACAATAATCCAGCCTTGAAGTAACAGACTGATCCAGATCTGAACACTTCTATGACGTCACAGAAGTGGCGCTACGGCTATTGGGCCAACTCCACCAATCAGGAGGAGACAGCCACGGACATTGTCGTTCGAAAGCGCTGGAGACGCTGTAGTACATATGCCAGGCCTGTAGATGGTGCTGTTCTCACAGAATCAGCCCATGCAAAGACAGTGTTAAATTGAGCGAAATGAGGAATGGCTAAAATGCATGATCTGTTTGGTATTTTGTAAAATAAAAAGTATAAATATGCCTTATATACAGTAGGTATGGTCCTACACTATATTATTCAAATATAGCATGATAGGTCCACTTTAAATAAACTCACTAATTAATTAAACCAGTTCAATACGCATTATTCTTATCATTCTTCATGAGCGCAGTAACGGTAAGGTATCTAATTGCTTATTTATTCAGAATCCCATAACTTAATAACAGAGATGGTCAAACTGAAGTGGAGACATGGCAGAAATCCTACAATGAAGCGGGACAGTGAAGTGTTCTCCGTGCGAGGGCGATCAAGAAAAGAGAGCGAGCGGCCCCGTTGAGGGAGTTTATGGAGCAGAGTAAAAGACACAGAAAGACAGCAGCACAATAACAAGTATATTTAGGTGTTTTTTCTTTTTAAATAACCGACGGTGTCAAGAGGAAGTAAAGTCCCCTGGTTTGTCCCCTATACTCTAACGCCAGGCAGGCATTTGGTGTGATCACCATAGCCATATCAGGCCGGAGGGCTTTCCTTTGCTTCCAGCTGTCAGATTGTAAACAAAGTCACATGACTGGGGGCAGTTGACACAGCACTGACAAGTTGTGTTTTATCGCAGCGAGACGCTACAATACTAATTGTGGGCTTATCATGTTGATTCGGCCACAATAGAAAACAAAAGAAACTCTCGCTCTCTCCAGAGGGGCAGGTCAGACACAAATGGCAAACGGGCTGGTGCCCGGACAACATTAGCCCCTACCTGTGCACGTCCCTGCATCTTGTTAAAGTTATCTTATCTTAGCTATCTCTTATATTTAGCGGACGAAAACAATTGTGACATCAGTTATGACATCACTTACGCGACTCTGGGATTTGTAGTCTTTCTAGTTGCATATTTTTCATAGTCTTATATTTCAACAGTTTTACGACAAACATTGACTTTTTTGACATGGAAAGGATTTTTTAAGATTGACAAACGTCATGTGTAATTCGTCGCACAATTCAAACGGAATCGAAAGATACGTTTTCTCTCTCCATTGACTTCAATACATAATTTTTCCGAAATAAGGTCCCATGGACCGGAAGTAGATGGGCGTGACTTCGCCACTCTATATTAAAAATCTGTTCATCGTAATCGGAACATTAGCGGTGAATTCACTTTTTTAAATGTTTGAGTTAAAACAACCCATTTTCTTTAAGAAGCTTGTAATGGTAGGGGGAAGTGTGATGCAGTGGGTTGCTCGTTGGTGTTCGGATCAGGGGGTCACAGGTTCAAACCCCACTGCAGTCAGCATGTTGTTGTGTCCCTGGGCAAGACACTTCACCCCAAATTTCTCCTGTGGAGATTGCCCACAGTATTGAGTATGTAAGTCGCTTTGGATAAAAGCGTCTAACCAGTGACATGTAATGTTCGGTCTTACAGTGCTGGACACAAACTGTTCACCCCTCTGGACCAAAACCTCTCGCCACCTGAACAGTTTTTCCTTCCTTCTGCAAGCCAAAACCACCATCACCAAAGCAAATACCTTGTATGTGTAAACGTACCAGGAAATAACAGCCTGTCCTCCTCCAAAAAACGACCAAATAGGTCAATTGTTCAGCAGCTTATTACGACCTATAGTCACGTTTTAAAGTTTAGAACCTCTAGTGGTCGTGTAAGAAACAACAATTTGCGGCATATGCTCCCGTTGATTGCAAACGCTCCGGAGGGTCGTATATTCAAAAATAACCCTCTCTGGAAAATCCTCAATTGTAGAATAGTTGGCCATTAAAATGCTTTTTGAGTAGATTTCTATTTCCATGTCCATGTAAAGTTGGCGTCAACCCTCACGGGGTGCAAACAGTATTTCCGGTCTCGAAGTTTTCATAATAAAACCGTAAGTATTCCCCTCACTGTCAAATGATTTCACAGTGATATCTGCAGTACTCATCCACTAAAAAACATCAGTTTATCTTTGTTAATTACACAATATTGATTGGTTTAAATTGTGTACAATGCTTTTGTGTTTTTAACCTTCGATTCGGAGAAACAAATTGTTTTTGGGGAGGTAGGATGGCCGAAGACACTACACTACCCATAATCCTCGGCTATCGTTTGGGACTACAACATCCGCTTTGCTTGACAAACCCCGTGATTAGTCCTCAAGCTCTGTGGTTGTTGGATGTGGCAGTGCACCAAGGTTACGCCAAGCGTCAAACAGCTCAATGAAATGGAATGAAACCACGACAGACTATCCAAAACTGGACTTGAACGGCTCCACTACATTTATTTTAGTTACTTTGCAGATTCTGATTAATGATGTGAAATATATACAACCCTTAAATCAGAATTTAGTTACATCCGAGTCAAATTCAGGGAATATGATTGTCAAGTGCCAAAATAAACTATGCAATATATTAGACGTTAAGTACTTTGTCAGGCTTAATATTTATCTGTTGATACCCCCAACGTTTTTTTTCTTAATGTTTAAATAAAGCCTTACTAGTTTGTCTGTCTGTGTCTCCTATTAATATCTAATAATAAAAATAATCAAATTCAATAACGTTCTTTAACCACCAGGGGTCCCTTTCTATCAGCTGTGCACCGTTATGGTGTACATATACCAATTGGATCAAATATAAAAGTCAGGTGAATTAGTGTTGATACTGCAAGGAGACTTACTGTATATTGTGAAGAGCAATTGAAGATTTTGTTTAATTTCTGATATATTTATGATCCACGCCACATATTCAGTTTCGGCGGCAGTTCTTCCTGTTTGTCTAGAAGTATTCTCATCAGGGCTCTATAAATAGCGAACTACGGCAAATATGTAATATTTAATGCAGTCAAACTGTGTATTACAATGCCGTTATGTGATGACCTCCTCAGAGAAAAGCAAGCAAACTCGGAATAAAGTATTGTTTTATTTTTTTTAAATGTTTTTCGGATTTCACATCAACAGGAAATCCGGTTAACTAAAATTTCCGTGCGGAACAATACCCCAACCCATAGATCCGCGGGTGAATAATGTCAATCACCACATTACATACATTCCTTCACATTTTAATTTGAATTGACATTAAAGTATTTCCTGAGGCCTTCTAAAATGTTTTTAAATATAATTAGGGTTGAGGTTGAAGAGTTTGTAAATGATTGCTTTGCCTCCCGCAATCGCACAATGGCACGTCCGTTAATTCCACAACCACAGACATGGATTAACATCGATATAATACATTAATGTAGCCTTTGTTTCTGCTAAAAGAGGTGTCGACCAGCTGGGGCAACAAGAAAATTGGTGAAATCGAGTGTGACTATTAAAAACTAAATAATTATTATATTAATATGGACAATAACAACCGACCGCGGCGTCGGGGTAGAGCATTTGCCGGGGAGCGTTCTCATGGCGTCTATTAACAACGCTATGGGAGGTCTATGAAGGTCTTTGGGACGACCTGCCCATTGAAAACTGACGCTCAAGGGGCACCCTGTGCGTAATAGGGTGACGGGGAGGCGCCCTGACCGACCGTCAACATGTGACGGGTTGGGAGTGAGAACGTGTTGGATATATATATGATCCACATCACGTATTCAGCATTTAATGCAGCCGAACCGTGTATTACAATGCCGTTATGTGATTACTTTCAAAGAGAAAAGCAAGCACACTCGGAATAAAGTATTCTTTTCTTTTTTTAAATGTTTTCGGATTTCACATCACATAAACACCATATCCCAACGTGCATTGCGGCTAAAACATCCAATCACAGAGCTTCAACCATAGCTGAGGATTATGGGTAGTTCCATGTTTTAGCCTATCAAAACCTCTGAAAAAAGAAATGTGTCTCTCAGAATCGAAAGGGAAAAATCTATGGGAAAAACACAAAAGCAGTGTACACAATTTAAACCAATTAATGTTGTGTAATTAACAAGGATAAACTGATGTGTTTTAGTGGATGAGTACTGCAGATATCACTGTTAAATCATTTGACAGTGAGGGGAATAAGGATTTATTATGAAAACCTCGAGACCGGAAATATCGTTTTCACCCCGTGAGGGTTGACGCTAACTTTACCTAGGGGGAAAGACATACACGTTCTCCTGGCAAGACCTCAAATAATCTTCGTAATATATAGCAAACTATAGATCCTACACATCCACTGAACGTGGATTCTAAAAGTACAATATGCACTTCTCGCTAGAAATCTAATCAAAAAGCATTTTAATGGCCAAACTTTTCTACAATTTAGGATCTTCCAGTGTGAGGAAGCGCACACCCCCCCTCACTAACATTTTATCTTAAATATTTGTTTGTTAAGAAAGGTAGAACATGTTTCTTCAGAGTTGTCTTTATTTCAGTTAAAGTTATAAAAACTGTTTACATAGACAAATTAATAAAATGCATCTAAATTAATTTGTCGGTCTTTAAAACACACAATCACAAAGTAATCACCGTTTCCTTTGTTCAGACCTGGAAGCCATCTTGTGCCAGTGCTCAAAGGGGGAGCACGCCTCCAAAGTACTCGTTATATGTGCTGTATGAGTAGGCGGAGTCTTGGACGTGATCGGTCAGGAAATGTGTGATTGTATGAGTGTCAATTAGGTTTAAAATTATCCGTTTTAAGCAGACCTTGTTGTTTTTGAAGGTACCATATTTATGCTGATGCAATTATGAATTTACTTAACCCTTTAGGGTTTTATTAAATGTAGACAACAGTGTTTAATGTTGTATTCAACCCTTCACTCCGCTTTCAGAGCCATGACCTGATTGGGCAGGTTGGATTTGGAAGGCGGGCAGTCTCCTATAAATGTGGTTGGGAAGAGAGTAGAGGGGGGAATTTGTGTTTGTTCCTTGCTGGTGAACGCAGCACCAGGCATGAAGTTTTGTGTTCCTGTAAAAGAATATGGAAGGCTAAGAAATAAAACGCCTGTTTATTTTTGAAAGAAAACCCTCTCTCCACGTATTGTTTTTTTACCTGCACCTCACATCGTAACATCCAGAGAGGGTTATTTGTGAATATACGACTCTCCAGAGCGTTTGCAATTGCCGCAAATTGTTGTTTCTTACATGACCACTGGAGGTGCTAAACTTTAAAACGTGACTATAGGTCGTAATAAGCTGCTGAACAATCGACCTATTTGGTCGTATGAGTTGGAGGACTTGTTGGGAAATAAACTTGATTGTTATTCTGATCAAATCTGCGAATAACAGCCGCCTTGTAAAAATGTAGTTGCTAGAAAAGAAAAGATAAGCCTGCTTTTGTGTAAATTGAGGGAAAACAAGTCAGGTTGTAAATGATCACATTTAACGAAATATTTGAAAACATACTAAGGCAACAGCAAATAGCTAATAGTCAACTGAGAGAAAAACAAACTGTCTCCGTTATCTTTTCCTATTGTTATTTACTGTACCAGCCACATACCGCTTACAGTGGGCATATTCTACAAGAAGAGTTTAATAACTTCTTTCATAAAGCCTAAATCTTTCATCTGTCTTCCACTTCCAGAACTCCAGAAGAAATATGACACAAGGCTACTTGGGGGGAAGCAAGGAAAACCCTTTCATTATCCCTGGTGTCTGCGGTGTGGGAGAAATCAATAAAGGTGTCCATGCTGGATTCATCTATATTCTACTGTGTGAACCTAATACCCTCACTTGGGGAAAGGAAGATGAGTGGGTGGTTTAAGGGGAAGAGGTGAGGGAGTATCAGAGGCAGGGAGGCACACTGGAGGGGAAAAGGAAGTTAAAGATGTTGGGATCAAAGAGTTATTTAAACACAAAGTTTCTCAGTGCACTCACACAGCTTGAGGTAACTTTGTCAGGTTAGAGCGACTTTGGGGAACTTTGCTGGATTTCGATGCCGGTGGGATACTATGGGCTCAGAACAGTCTCATAATACACACATGCACACAGAAGGATTCACACTTGTATTTCATGATCCGCAAAAGGATTCACACTTTTATTTCCGGATCCACACTTGTGATTTTCAATGCACACACAAATGTGTTCCGTTTCATATACATGTAAATAACATCAAAATACATTTCTTGCGTTCATGACGTAGCGCTTCATGTACGCATTTTGCTCAGTCCGGAGCTGACAGGTCCATGGAGCCTGCCTGCAGGTGCTAATCTCAGGACACTTCCACTCTCAGTATATTGCCACTTTCCGAACAGGAAATGCACGCAAATACAATCTTTTATATTATTAAGGTACAGCGCCACTTTCCAAACCATTAATGAATGCTTGTGCACACAAAAACGGCAGGCAAAACCGTTTCAAATGTGTGCTTCCTTTATGGCGAATACAGCTGGTTTATTTATGTCTGTATGAAGTTGTTGTGAGTGTGGAGGGAGCAGCAACAGGTTAGCTTAGCCTAATCGACCAGCAGCCTGTACTACGAAGCAAGTTCTACAGACCCTGGATATCTCTGAGTTATCTGGCTCAACCAACCCTAACAAGCGAGATCCCGCTAAGCGGTCTTACGACCATACTTGCCAACCTTGAGACCTCAGATATTGGGAGCATTTCAAGCTGTTAGACCTGTTAGCGCTGGAGCCTCACAGCGGGGAAACAGACTTTTAAAGATGAAAATAGCATCTACACATTAGGGGTGTAACGGTATCCGTATTCGTCCCGTACCCTCACGGTTCGGACGTCATGGTTCGGCACATGCAGTCACACGACGAATACAACTTTTTTCGGGAGGGTTGGCAAGTATGCCTACGATGCTGGTTATCAACTCAGTAAATCAACCCAGGGTTTCTCTGTCCGGCCGAGAGCGCATTCACGTGAAAGGGACGGGGTGAGCAACATTTGACCAATCACAAACAGGGACAAGCGTACTGACAGCGCAGCGTCATACTTCATGAATGAAAAGTAAACTATAATAGACAAATATGAAGAAGTTAAACTTTAAACAACCATGACTTGAACACTTGATCCAGGATAAAAGCAACATAGCTGCACCTGCAAGGTAAACACAGAACAGCTGGTACAAAAAAACGACCGAGTATTTGAATGCGTACATTAACAGGTTAATTATATCACTGCCCCGTCTAAGACACGAGTGGATCTGACTTTAATTACATTCGACTCAAGTGTTTCGTCAACTTAATGTGTTGTTTAAAATAACACTTCGGCATACAGTATGTGACTATAAGTGTTGCACGAGATACGGCTCGAGAAGCTGACTCAGAATGAATAAAAGAAGAATAAAATTGCCACTCTCAGAACAGCGCCACTTTCCGAACAGGAAATGCACGCAAATGCAAAAAGTTATATTATTATTATTATTAATAAAGGGATATCGTATTTTAGTTACACCCGCTATTGATTCATTTTGTCAACATTGGACCTTGACACCGTCCACATAGCTATAGTGAAATAATAAAATCGAAAACATTAAGCCTCTTTGATTTAATAATCGGAGCTGAAACCTCTCTGCCATCTCATATAATAGGCCTACACACTTCCTTATTTATCTTTGAATAATAATAACGTAAAACTAAATACGACTATACTACGGTCCTTCGGTCCTGAGATTAACGCCTGCAGGTAGGCTCCATGGACCTGTCAGCTCCGGACAGCGCAAAATGCGTATATGAAGCAATACGTCATGAACGCAAGAAATCGTACCCTCGTGGGGGCGTGCTCATGTGATTGGCTTAGAATGAAGGAGACATCTGATTGGCTATAGATAGAAAAAATTATTTTAAAAGAGATTTTTCTAGGAAACAAATCAAAGAGCAACACAAGGCGGTTGGCGACGCACTGGATGCAATAACGGACATTTCAACTGTAGAAGTCATGCTAACGAGGCACTTGTTTAAGTGAAAATCCTCCTCACCAGCACACATACATTCACACACACAGAATCTAACAACCACATCACCTGTCAGTGGGAGCCTCATTAAGCTGACAGGCGCTGGCCTCTCAGGGCAGGCCAAGACGTCAGAGCCCTCTCCTTCCCGTCATGACATGATGGATCTCTCCACCACTGGCTGCCAAGCTGCCACTCATGTCCACCTTCCTGTAGGCGTCCATCAGGAAACACTTGCTAACTATCCTGTTGATCTGATGAGAGGCCTAAATACCCACAATGCCGTTTTGGGACCAAATCTGACTGCATGTCGAAGGGACCATCAAGATTGGCTCTATTAGGAAGTTCTTCCCTGTGTCTCAATGTCAACATTTTAACAGGTCATTGGTTTGCACCAATGACTAAATGTATACTTTACTACTAGCATAGCCTGGTGTCAGGCCCAATTCAAATATATTTCAGTACTTAGAAAAATATGAACTTCTCTCACCTACCACTAATATTACAAATGCTACCGTTGCGACTGCAAAACACATTGGCAGGATGGGTATCGCTCTCTATGTATAACACTGTAAAGGTGCTGAATTATTCAAGTTAAAGACACATCATCTCATCCATTAAACTTTGGCAAGTACGATAAAGAGCATCTTATAAAATAGTGGAAAAATGTGATCACTTGGAAACATTTTTGATAATAACTAATTTTAAAAACTTCAAGTGTTTTACAGATAACTAGGGGAGAAACATTAGCATTAATTTTGAGCTATGTTCATGAACACCTAATGAATATAAGTCATTCCTAACTGTCCTTTGATCATTTGCTAATATTAAAATGTTGACTTTAGCACAGCTTTATATCTTGTTCAAGCCATATTGGCAGAATGTTGAACTTAGACAGTTTGTTGTAGCATTGATACTTATCTTTTGGCACAAATCCAAAAGTTCCTGTCAGCAGAATTACGAAATAGTTCTTCAACGATTTATTTCATCTTTGATGTAGTGCTGCCTGTCAGGATAAGTGTTAAAATAGCACAAGAGTAAAAGTCTTGGTGTGGATGGGAGAAACACTCAACAGCTCATCACTAATGACAGCGCCGCCTTTGAAGAATTCCCATACGAGTTTTAGTATCTCAAGACCTTTGAGGAGAACCAATTAACTGTCAGCACTACTAATAATTGAGCCAACTGGAAAGCTGTCAGACAGGGAGAGCTACATGAAGTGAGCTTGTTGGTGGATTGTTGTTGGCAAATAGTTTGGTCGTCGCAATAAAGACCTATTGTTGAAACTATTCCATCCCAAAGAGATATAAGAAGGGAGATGTTTGAAGAGCTAAATTAAGCTTATTTTTACAAAATATACCAGGTTTATGAGATGTGAAATCAATAAAACAGATAACGTCATATTTTGGAGTAAGGCTTTATGATTGGTCAACAATGTCACATGATTGGCCGCAGACAACGTGCCTTTTTTAATGGATTTTTAACGGGTAAATACAGTATGTCGAGGATATGCATGGTTGGAGAGATATTTAGTTATTTTAAAGGCCCGGACACACCAACCCGATTTTGGCCGTCGATAGATGTCGATAGATGTCTGGCCGTCGATGAGCATCCTGTCGCCCTACTCAGATTGGTGTGTCCCACGCCGTCGTGTCTTTTCGGCCGTGCCGACACCTTCCGCCGCCGATTCGATATCTTGAATCGGGAGGCTGTCGGCTAAAAGCCGTCGGCCAAAGAAATCACTCTGATTGGCTGTTCAGCTTAACGAATAAGTGCATGAGAAGCGAAACGGAAGTGAGGGACCCAAACAAACTATGAAGAAGGCAAATCAGAGATTTAATTTAACTCCAGCTCTCGACACAGGTTCGGGAAAGCCCCATGAGCTTCTCGCTGTGAAAATGGAACGCACACGCTATTTGTTGTTTGTTTATATCACGCAGTCTGTTCTTCTTCTCTCGGTGTATCATGTAGTCTGTCTTCCGGTTGTTGCCTCTTTTGAATGACGAATTGGTGTCAGTTTGGTGTGTAAGCCCCTTTAGGGATCTGCTTAGAAGACCTATCGACGAAAGTCACGCTTCATTAAATGTGACTTTGTACTCACAGCTTAGATCAATTTCACTACATTGACTACATTGACTTCCCTCCAGTGACTTCTAGTTATAATAATGAAGTTAGCTTTGTATGTGCGCCTACACAATGTGTGTCGATTCAGTATAGTAATCCACAGCCCAGATCATCAGCATTGAAGAAAATACTAGAGAAGAAGGAGGTGTTGCCTTCATGGAAATGAATATCAGCTCATACTGCAGTGCTATGAAGATGACAACACATAAGCCTTGCAGTTAATTTTAAACAAATGATAAAAAGAAAAGAACAGCTGTACTTATCAGCATTAAATCTTGATAAAAGCTTCATTTTTTTAAGATTTAATTGCTGTCAACCAGATGTTGTGGATATCAGAGTTGTACAGCCCCCCAAATAATAACATATATATATATATATATATCTTTGGCCATTTATTGACGTAGTTAGACTAAATACAGTCTTGCTTTGCAGTTATAATAAACAAGATGCAAAATCATGCAAGTGGCGTAAAGTGTGTGTGTTTGTGTGTGTTTGGTGGGGGGGGGTCCCTTCTTCCTTGCCCTATACTTCTGGTGCCCTTGCTTAAAACACAGTCATTTTAAAATTCACGCTACTGCAGTGATAGACAGAAACATTAAGACTACAAAGTACTCAAAAACCCCAGTTCCTGCTACAGTAGATGTTTCAGAAGCCATTTTGCTATGATGACACCCAGACAGACTCACAAGATAGAATAAAAGCATCACTGTAGAGGCTGGAGACTAAAGTAATAATCTTAAAGATTTGCATTGTAATAAATGTAAGTATGCATCCCCAATGAGGTAAAGCAATGAGGATTGATACTGCAGTATTAAAAAAAACTGCAGCAACATTCCCAAGAAAAGGCAGTTTGGATCTCTGGGAAATGAGATCCACAAAAACGCACCTGCCATTACTGCTTGTCAAAGAGTATAAAATTGACATCTTTGAAGTAGTAACTAAGCAAATTATTTGATGTGTTTGATTGGTGAAAAACCGCTCAAGAGCCACAATCTGCGTAGTGCCTGGAGAGAACCTATAACCTATAGCGTGTTTATTGGCAGCCTTACGCAGAGACCATTAAGCTGTTATGCAAACAGAATTCAACTTCTCACTTAAATACTGACAAAGCTCAGAAGCTGAACAAACAAAACACCTCGATCAGACGTTTATATTAGTTCCTACAGAGACATATGGGACATCAAGTTATATGGTTTGCTGAGATTCTTTCTTCCACACATGTCCTGATGTGCATCTCACAAAGTGGAAGAGCAGAGGCATTGTCAGCTTTGGTGATAACAATCTCAGGCACCTGACACCTCCATCGCCAGGTCCCTCCATACAACATTCCTGCATGCACCTTTCTCTGTTTTTATCATCAAAGAGCAGCTGCTGGCAGGAGGCGCCCCACTGAGATGTTGGACGGAGTCTTTTGACAGCGAGTGTAGCACACGTAGGACAGGCCAGCTTGTACCAATTTAATGCTGGCTGCTCTCATATGCGAGTCCCATTGGTGACCTTGTGACCCGGGCACTATAGAGCAGGGGGCTGTTAATAGCTTAGTAGACAAAGGTAATGAGGTTATCAATTAGAAGGAGACTTGCTCTCATTTGTCCCTGTTATGATGTCAGGCTTCTGGGGAAGGGGAGGCTAGCTGTGAATTTGTAATTGTCTCTTCATTAAAGGATCCAGAAGCCGGTGTTCCATTACAGATTGTTTTTTTTTTAGAGCAGATGTTTCCAATGCAGCAAAGGTTTCAGGATTTGCACAATAAATTACCCAAGACAAGGCAACAAGCAATGATGGCCCATTATCCTAAGAAAGATAAAACTGTATCGTAACTACGCGGCGGATCATGAAGTTTCGGATGTTTTATATTCATTGTGGTGTCACCCTCATGCACACGCGGAATATAAATAAAGGTGTCTGAATGTGTTTCTGCATTGGTGACCTGCCTATAAAAGGTGTGATATGTGTTATTAAAGGATATCACTCAGTATTCCTCTCAGCAGCTGGCCAGGCGCTGTGAATGTGAGGGTCCTGGGAGGTGAGCAGACAGAAAAACAGCTCGGTCCCGGGATGTTATTCTCTCTCCGCATTCAAAACCTCAGAGGCCAATGTATTATTCACATACAGTACGAAGACAAGGGTTTCTCTTCGTATGAGGGATGGCAAGAAGAAAGAGAGGAAAGAAGGGACAGAGAGAGGGGACGATGACAGCAGACGTGTGAAGAAGAGATACAGATTGAAGGGGAAGACTGTAAGTAACAGAATCAAGAGAGATGAAAATAACTTGGTGGTGGAACAAACGGTGTGCAGTTCAGAGCATCTGTAGCAAACACTTGAGCGTTTCATTTCCCTGATCACCACACCTTCATTCAGAAGGAAGTAATCAGTGAAATTACCTGCTCTCGTGTTTGGCTCCAACGCTATCCTGCATGAACATGATTTCAATAGCACAGGGATGGAGACCACTGGGTTCAACGATAAGTGTTTCTTTGATTGGGGTAGTTTATTTTAAACATTACTTGATGTAAAACATGCACAAACTCAAGAATAGGACCCCTGACTCAAATGTTAAGCTTTATATTCTATAAGTCAGACAACTACTATTAAAGCGGTTATAGACATGTTGTTAACGATGGATCACACTGAAGAAACTAGAAGGGCAATTGAAAGATTGTAGATTCCTACCAAAGCCACATTTATTGTATCCACCCCTCAAAATAAAATAGACCCGGTTCTTCTCCCATGCTACAGCCGTGGGCTACAGACAGTTTTATGAAAATCGTGCCACTTGTTTTTCCATAATCCTGTTTACAGAATAGCAAACAAACAAAACGATCTACTGTAAAAACATTACCTGGTAAGGTAATAAGAAGATACTTATTACCCCACTCTCAGACTGCAACTTTACTGTTTTGGTTTATTCTCACAACAGCATATTTTTATATTCAAGCAACGTTAGCAACTAGTTAAACATTGTGGCACATTTAGCAGCTTAGAAAGCCTAGACATTACTTTCAATAGTGGCAATACACACAGCTTAAGGTGAGTAATTGATAGATAGATAGATTGATAGATGGTTGATAGATTGATAATAGTGAGGAATTACGTTTATCTGGTCACCTGTAGGCTATCTGCCGGATGTGTACATATGCAACTTTTTGCTAGCAAGTGCGCCATATAAACTTAAGACTCTGGCTGCATTTCACTTCAGTTAAATGGATTCCTTGCGTCCCTCCCTTGCGTCGTTTCCCTGCAACTAGTCCCTCCCACCAGGGAAGCATGGAGAGATGCAAGGAAACCACGAGAAGCAGGGAAATGAGTTTTAAGAGCAATGGGACGTCGGCCTCCGGAGCGTCACGTGAAGCGACGTCCGTTTGTGATGACGCCGCACAGCTGATCGTCTGACAGCAGCCAGCTCTGTCCCCGTTATTTTCAAAAACGCTCTGTTAGTACACATTTACTGACATAAACATTTGTATCATCTGTTGTAGACCCAAATCAATAAAATAAGAACTCATTCTCGAAAAAGATAAACGCCATTCTTAACATGTATAAACGAACAATAGTTAGATTAATATTGATTAGAGTGCACAATATAAATAAAAATAATTGAGAGAAGAAAAAGAGATAGTTATCTAGTCTATCAAAACCCAGTTAGATTAACATTCATTGGATTGCACACTTTGTTTGTGTCGATAGCACATTAACATTTTAAATAGCACTTAATGACTGACTGAATGGAAATGACAGTAAATGAAAATATAAAACGAAAAAAGCGATCATGAAAATGTTTCCAATAAATGAAGAAAATTATTTTTGAACACTTTGTTGTTCAGATATATCACATATTTGTAACTAAATGATACATGAATTGAAACAAAACACGGTATAAACTGAGGAGTGACTCCCGTGAGGTTCATGTATTTTCTTCACTCCGCTGGGAAACAACTCTCATGTCAAGAAGCATCAGATCAGTGCATGCACTGCATCGTCCAATCAGTGAGCGATACACAGTCAGGGGGCGGGGCGAGTGTCTGAGGATTTCATCGGAGGATGGTCTGGTGGTTCCTCGATTATCGCTCCTCCATTATCACTCCTCGATCCTTGATCCTCCGGCAAAAATAAGGCCACTGGGACGCTACTCAAGATGGCGCAGACAGATCAACTTCCGGTGAGACCGAGACAGAGGAAATGAAAAATAAAGAGGCTTCTCAATTCTTAAATTTCCCCTCCTCGACTCCCCTCCTCAACTCCTATCCTCGAGACTTAGTCCCGCCCACAGGAGATGCGAGCGGAGGACTGAGGAGGGGAACCGAGGAGAGAGGAGGGGAAGCAGCAGGCAGTTAGAGAAATGAGAACTCCTCTCCTCTGAGCGGTCATTTTAAAGAGACGTCCATTAATGATGACAGGAGGCACAGCAGCACTCTGTCTGATGGACAGGTGTGTTGGGTATGCCTGTTATACTGAGTGATATATATTATACACACTGCTCTGCTTTCTGCACGGACTATCGGCTACGCGATGAAAGCAGTTTCTAAAATAATATCCAGGGGATGCATACAGAGCTGTCGTTGGCTGAGATAAGTCCGGCCGTGCGTCACGCCTCCGCCGTTCCCGGAAATGCATCAGCGGAGGAGCCGTGGAGGACCCATCAGTGTCTCCTCGGTTATAGCTCCTCCAGAGAGCCTCCTCGACGCTCGATCCTCGGTCTTCGATGTGCATTTAGAGAAATTAGATGTCCTTCAAAATGGCGCGCTGAAATTCATTTCCGGGTCACTACCGGAGGACCGAGGAGTCGAGGAGGGGACATTTGAGTATTGAGAAGCCTCTTTTATGTCAGTGTTGTATCTACAGCTTGTTTCCACTGCCCCCTAGTGGGAAAAACATAAATGCATTTGCTTTCTTTCTGGAAGGCCAATGAGGAATTAGATTCTTCCTCTCGCGCCTGAATGCTAAATAAGTAGCTACATTCAGGAAACGGTTAGGTTAGACTAGCCAAAGTGACTTCTTCCGACATCTGATTAAAAAAATTATTTTTAGCGCCACCCTCTCATCCTTTGATTGTTACTTCTGGTCCCAACATTTCTAGGTGCAGATGGCCAACAACCAAGATGGTGATGACCAAAATCCAAAATTCAAGGCTTCATAATTTAACTGTACAAACCAATTGGTTGTTCAGTCGTTGCAGTAAATACATTGACTCTAATTACCAACATCTTCCTTTGCTGTTGTCTCAATAAATCTTGCTAAACATTTTGTACTGATCCCTCCTTATTGAAATTCTATCAATATCCATTTGTTTCTCTATCTGCCATTGCAAGCGACTCTATAAACACTTAGCTCTATACCCATTGGACACCCAGTGTCTTATTTCTGTGTTTGTATGGAGTTCAGCACAGCGGGGCATTATTTCAAATGTTGCATGGTTGCTTGTAGATACAACTAAGTATCTCAGCTTTGATTGTTCACGCTAAATATATTAATGTCTCCAAATGAATGTGCTAATGAATATTTTTTGCTGGTAAAAGCTGCATACAGCACATTGAAATTCTGACAGCGTTCCATCCATGTGTCTTTCTCTTGCACCAAAGGCCGCCTACACTAGCTTACCTATTCCCACTGTGTCATCTCTTCATCCTCAGGCTAACCAACAGTGGAGGTCAGTGAGGATTTCTCTCTCTCTCTCTCTCTCTCTCACACACACACACACACACACACACACACACACACACACACACACACACACACACACACACACACACACACACACACACACACACACACACACACACACACACACACACACACACACACACACACACACACACACACACTATCTACCCCTTTTTATTCTCTCATTTTAACAGTCTCTGTGCAGCACATCCACATCTACACAGCTCTCCTAAAAGTATGCACTGCACACCTATCAAATTAAATTAACACAAAAATATCCCTCTTACGTTATCACTTGACTGACTATTCACCCACTTAATTAATCATAATCAGAAAAGGTATCCGCCTAATCAAAACATGTGTGTTGTATCTGGCATAATCCTCAGTATCCTCATATGCTCAGCATAGTGTGAAGGGTGAGACGAGGAGACGTTAATTTGGGTTTTGCTTCTTGTTTCATTATCCTCAATCACTATGAAACATGACATGAGACTACAGCTATAGATTCCATAGCTCGTTTGATCAGACAGTGCTGACAGATGCATGAATTACTGGCTCCGAGTCCAGAAACGACGGCTTGTTTGTTTGGTTAATGTGTGTGGTGTCGCTGTGCCTTGAAGCCAACTAATATAAACCTCATTAGAAAAGTGTTTTCATATTCGCTGGCTGTGTAGAACATAGATAACCGAGGCAGTGCACACATTTCACACAACATTTC
Source organism: Notothenia rossii (assembly GCF_949606895.1). Classification (NCBI taxonomy): domain Eukaryota; kingdom Metazoa; phylum Chordata; class Actinopteri; order Perciformes; family Nototheniidae; genus Notothenia; species Notothenia rossii. The sequence continues at coordinate 31,397,830 of NC_136912.1, read as the reverse complement.
TGGGAAGCCATGCGAGATATGCAGCGCAGTTGAATATAATGAATAATTTGGCTTCCTAAATTAGTCAAAACTTTGATTTAAAACCACACGCTTCACACAAAAAACTATTAATTTGGCACATCACTATGCTGTGTTTGTATTAAGTCAGGCCCACACCTGGTCTGAAGGGCAGCTTTAATGACTGCTCGGGCATTAATCGATACTAGTAGTGCTGCAAGCTGATGTTAAATATTTAGCATTCAAAGCTTGTCCCAGTGATGTACTAAGGAAAGGTCTTAGTATATAGAAGCCTTGTTCAAGCTTCCTCCAGAGTGTCAGCAACCATGCCCACCTCTTTTGTCCTCGTCCACACCGTGACTTTGTTCAAGGACTTTTACAACTCCGGTATGACCAACTTCTCCGCACACCAGATTTCCCTTTGTCTCCCTCCTCCTCCCCTTTCGTCAGGCTCCGTTGATCGTACAGATGACAGTATGGACTTCGGCACCAGTGTATCAGAACCAAGAGATGAGGAGAGCAATGAGGGAAGGGGGAGGAGATAGGAGACAAACCAGATGGATATAGAGAGAGAGATATGGAGAAAGAGTGTCACTCCTTCCCAGAGCCTTTTTAATACCATAATGTCTGCTTTTACTGCCGTGCCCACATTTTGTACAGCCCCTAGGTTAGAAGCTATGGAGAACTTACTACGCAGGCCTGAGTGCTCAATGATCCACAATAACTTTTAGCATAGCAGGAGAGGCAGAGATACCTCGCAAAGATCAGAAAGGGCCAAAGTGAGGAGGGTTCACCTGGTTGACCCCGTGCAGAAAGGAGGGAAGGAAACAGGCGGCATGTAGAGGAGGGCAGTATCACACACGTGTTCAAGGAGAGATTAGGAGGCCGATTTCATACTTGGTGTCAAGCGGTGTTAAGATTCACAGAGAGAAAGATGTGTTTCGGAAGTCAATGCTTACAGTATGTCGTGTCTTGGTAAAACTGGAATAAATATTTTTAGCTAGCCTCTCTAAAGTGTGACCTTCAATCTACATTGTTTAAAGATTAAAGGTCATGTTGTATGGATTCAAATGTTACCTTATTTACACAAGTCTAAAAATGTGTCCAAACTGCGAAAGCAAATCATTGATTTTATTGGGTGAGATGCTATAACACTAGTAAGTTCCAAGGCCTATCTGATACACATCCAATTTAATTCATGTGTCCCCGTAAAACATGAAGCATGAAGCTTAGTGATGATGTAGCTACTTGACCTCGCTGTGGTTTACTGTACAGTACAATAGACCTGCAAAACGGGAACAAATCTGTAAACATATTGTCACTTCTTAAGTGCAAATTCTACACATCCAGCAAACCCAGGGCAATGTTAGCTTTCATTTGAACACATGTTCACTCTCGGTTTCTGGTCTTCACCAACTCCTGAGGAAAAATCTGTCTCTTTAGCTGCTAAATATGTCCACCAACTAACCTTGTCTTTGACCATTTATGCTGCTACTGTAAATAGCGTATGAACAGTGAGTGGACAAAACATTAAAGGGGACATATGCAACTTTTAAGGATCATCCTAGTAATTTTGGGTTTCTAGAACACGTTTACAAGTTTTTATGTAGTTGTTGTTTTTTTTACAATTATTTATGTTATACTCTGCCTGAGAATACACACAATCTATGGAGATTACACATATTTGCCCTTATATGGTGCAACTTCTGGAAAAGTGATTCTTAACTCTAATAAGCCTGCATGTGACATCGTAAGAGGTTATAGGAATCTGATTGGCTTGTTGATTCCCATTTTTTGTACAACAAACATTTTTACTGGATTTTCCTATTTCCCAGTTTGGGTTGGTATGCACTACAGAGGATTGACACATACTTGCATAGATTTTTTTAAATGTCGTATATTATGTCTCCTTTAAAGCTGCTGACCAAACATCTAAAAACAATGAGCTGCTAGTTGTTAAAAAGCTATTCTAGCTGTGGATATGCAGAGTCTTGTGATCTGTAGGATCATAACTACGAGCAAGGTTAATATACATTTCATATACAAATATTTATGCAGTTTTTGTGTAATAATCAATAAGTTAGTGCAGTTTGATGGAGCAGATATGTGCCTTTTACACCCTAGGCAGAGCAGGGTTATATAAAACACAGCTTATATGATATCATCCTTCATTTTAGGCTCCTCATGCCATCAAAGGTTAGCTCTGTCAAGACTGTTTGCTATTCCTCAAAAGTACAAAATGACATGTGTTGGCTCTTAGGGAAAATATGCTTTGCCTCTACGAGAAAACACAATGACCGCGGTGATTAATTGAAATAAACTGATTCTGAAATATTGCTGTTATAAAGGCTGGTGTGACTCAGCCGTATGAGTACAGCAATATTCTTCTTCTGATTTGCAGTATGAATGATGCAAGACTTGTAATGCCTTCTTTGCACTTTTGATCTCTCCGATTAAATTATTGGGGCCGCAGCCACCTCAGCTGTCATCACATCTGACATACAGTAAGTAGGCATTAGGTTTCATAAAAGGCTGAAATGACACACCCCTTGCTCTGATAGAAGCTGGCACTTACAGTCCGTCTGGGTAGTGTCTACACACACACACACCAGCTCCCACAAAAAGCAGCAAGTAGATACTATTACAAATCATCCGCGCAGCTGCCAGTCTTCTCATCCTCACCTATGAATATTAAATTCCTCCTCTTTGGCCTGCTCATCAAACGTCTGTTATAAGCGGCCACAGAAGGTGTGCTGCGCCCCTCTCCGCCTCCTTCCTCCTCTGCCCTCCTCTCGGCCGATGCATTATGACTGGTAGAGGTGACTCAGGCTGGGCAGAAAGCCACTGGAGTGTGGGGTGACATGAATGGAGGGGGTTATTTTAGGTGACACACTGATGAAAAACGAAGCCACAGACGAAGGACTAGTCATAATGCTGTATCGAATTTGGATAAGACTTTCTAGTAATTTGCATTTAAGGGCCTGTTCACACCAACGTTGTTAAAGGGGCCCTATGATGCTCATTTTCAGAAATTTGAAATCTCATCATGTGATACAGATTTTTGCCGTTTTCTTGTGAATGTGGAAATGTCTCATAACACAACAACTGCTTCACATTATCTGGTTTAAAAGGCTTCCACTAATCCACACTTTGATGGGTAATTCTTATAAGCCCTTAAGGACCCTGGAATCACAGACTGTGCTTCAGAAGTGTTGGTAATGACAGCGATGGATACATGTTGTGAAACAGCTGGTTGCATAATATCAAAGTAGAATGACAGTAAATGTTGTCTTGTCTGAAAACAAAATTCCCAGACAGTTTTATCAAGAAATATAAATAAGTATAGAAAATAGAAAACAATGACTCATGCTTACAGCAGGCTGAAGTCTGTTATGAACTTAGCGATGGAGCTGCTGACCCTGATGTGTGTTGTTGTTCTGTCATTCCTCAGGTCGCTTCAGACAGACGCTGAGCTCAGTGGCTCAAACTAATTGGCTGCTGCTCATCAACACAAAATGTCAGGAGAGGAGCCAGCGTCATGTCACAGATCCTGACAAAAGGCGGTGTATTGAACGACAAGCTCTCAGATAACAGCCCTCAGCTTCAGAGGAGTGGACACAGGGTAGAAGGGAGGTAGCCCCTCTAGGGCAAGATCCACATAAGCAACATAAGACAGCGCCATCTCAAATGTTTGAGAAAAGAGAGAAAAGGAAAACACTTACAATGCTGAGGATAAAATAATGATGGGCAAAGCTTAGGATCACAAGTTCACGTTTTAAGGCTAAAAAAAATTGAATAATGAAAAAGAAAATAGCTGAATTTATTTTTAAAAGACCTAAAAGGCAAAGATATTTGAAGCATCTTATTTTCAAGGGAAGTTATTTTAACAAGAAACATTACTATAATTATTATCATTACAAGAATTTTCATTGGATTCTTGTGAATGCCATGTGAAATGTTTTGTTAATTTACCTAATTAAGATTCACTGGCTCACGCACAACAGCATGCTCAGCAGCAGTAAACAATGTCAACATGTCCCATGAGTATAAGCCATTGTCACACCTTCAGAGCCTCATGAGAGGCGTGACTGTTTATTGCAACAACAAAAAAATACAGGTTTGTTTTCCTTTGTTTTTTTTTAATGCCAAGTGTCCAATTGTTACCATCCCGTATGCCAATAGCTCAGTGAGCACTGCCAGGGGTCTATATAAATGTCTCTTTTGCTGTTCTTTCACCTAACTAAAATATGTCAAAAATAGGCCACATCAAATCATTCCAAGGGAGATATATGAAGGGTTCCCCAGTTTATTGTTTTTATTGTATGGGTCCTTGGCTGAAAAGTAATTGGGCACCTCTGGTTTAGAAAACCCCAAGAAAGAAAATCATGTGAAACAGAGGTTATAGTAGAGGGGCGGTTTTAAAACTGTAAATAAAAGGTAAGCACTTCTCAAGAATAACAGAAACAGAAACAATACTATTTTTATTATGATAAAAATATGTTGTTAGCTTATTTTTGAGAGGCATGACAATGGCCAACGGCAGGGTCTTGAGCAGCTTAAGCAAATATGCTAGCACGTTCCTGGTTTGACATTAGTATTCAATAAAAAGTGTCCATGTAGCCTACTGAAGGTGTGGCTCCTTGCCAGCTTCACTGAAAGTTAGCTAACACACAGCTATTTTTATTTTCATCTCAATCTTTTTAGAGCTAGCTTGTAAACAATCTCATATATTTCTCTCCTAAATACTAGCAAACACGTTCAGACTAACCAAGTGTGGGCTAACAAGCAACCACAAAATGCTAAAATTAATATATGATTTACTTACATTCCCAAAACAGCCAAGAAACACAACTTCAATGTGATGCTCAAGTTGCTCTCTAACTGGATTTGCTGTAATTTGCTAATACGTTAGCAACAATAAAATTGTTCCTTTGAGTGTATTTTAGAAGTATTTTGTATTATTTCTGGCCCTTGTGGTCAGAAATTGACAATTTCTAAAATGACATAGCTTGAAAGAAATGTGTAGCCTAATAGCTAGCATTAACAAAACTATCTATAGATCCCTAAGCCTTGCTAGGTCAGCATCAAAATGAAGGGGCACAAACTGAAGCCACTGCTTTTTGTTTCACTGCAACAACATGTCAAAATGTCTGCAGTGAAAATTCCAGTTGCATCTTTTATTCAATATGAAATTACTGTGGTTGTTACATTGCTGATGAATGCCATATTGGCATATATATAGTTTAGGCCACACTTACCTGATCTAAACGTTAATTTAGAGAAGCTTTGATTTTCATCTGATGCTGTATCTTCAGCAAACTACTGAACTAAGAAAATGGTATAATGATTTTGGGCTTAGTTAATTAAAATCGTTGCTGTCTGCTGACACATTTTACATTATGGACAGCAAAGAACCGATGTGAGGCAAAGCTCTCAAAACAGAGTGCAGAGAGATAAAAAGGTAAACTTTGTGCATATAAGAACAGCTAGATTTAGGCTTAAAACAATTGCATTGGCCCATTTTAAACAACCTTTCTTCAACCTCTCTTCATCAACTATCAGCGGGTCCTGGGCCCTACATGTACTCAAAAACATGTTATACTATATGACTCAATCTGATATCTACAGATTTTCAACAGGTAGTCCACTTTTTTTTAAATGAAGAACTGAATGTGTATGAGTCCTACACTTTAAGACTTTAAGGATTTACATTTCTTAACATTTTATGATATACTGTATATAAATGCCTTAAGTTACACTGCCCCCCTGAGGCAACATTACACAACCGTTCATTTCCTTTGAGTCAAACTTCACTCATATTCTGACCAGATGACAAATACACCCCACTTCCTTTCTCCTCCCTCTCCCCCAAACTAATTACCTCACCCTAAGTGTGGTCTAATTGGAAGATCTTTCAACTCAGTAAATAGTCAGTGGCCTTTTATCTTTCAGCTAAATCAGCCTCAACTGTGAACTGATGAATTAACTACCAAAAATAATTGGGGTCCAAAGTTTTCTCTGTCATTAAACAGCTCAGCCGTTATGAAATTACCATGCTGTCTTTTAAAGTCTGTGCCAAAGATGATCCTTTGTTGATAAGTTTTGTTAATTTTCCCTTCTGTGGATGTAAGTGTTCTTAAATGTAATGTTGCTCTATAAAAACACTTGGCAGACTTCATTTGACAGCTCAAAAAACACAAACTTTGTCTACCCTGGGTTAAAAATAAAAACAATATTCAGTTGCCAGTTACTTTGGCATTAGGGCAGGTATATCTAGATACTTTCCAAGGTTTGACATAATTAATTGTGCTTCTTTTATAGCAAGCAACGATGTTTTGAAATCTGTAATCAAAAAGCTCCACCTTCCTGCCGTTGCTACGTCTTTCAAACGGTAACAACGGACTATTTTTCTTAGCGGATGCATGTCAATTTAAATCAATACATACTACTATTTTTTAAATCAATAAAAACATTTTCTAAATCCATAAAAGCATTTAAATTAATATTGGGAGTCATGTCGTTACTTTGTTGAGAACGTGGCCATGTAATAAGCGGGATAATGTGCAGCGACTTGGTCATTATGGGTATAAGAACACCCGACAGGCAGATCAGGATCTTGATCGGCATGAAGGTGTTCTTTTACCCATAATGACCAAGTCGCTGCACATTATCCCTTACATAAAACTTTGCACAAGTCACAAGGTTTGATAATAATAGAGAATTAAATGGAACTAAGGCATTTCCTGCCTTGCCAGAGCGATTATGGAGCGTGAACTTCTGACAAACTAAAATTATGAAGAAAGGTTTAAACTTGCAGCGGGATTACTGCTGCTTTTGTTCTGCGTGTAGAAAGGACCCACGTGATAAGGCTGCTGATAAGTCATAATCACATGGTTCCCACGGTTATTTTAAGGAAATTAGAAAAGTTCTCCTATATAACTCTCAGTGCCATGTAAAACACTATTACATTTAAAAATGGGTTACAGTTTGGACAGGAGAAGTAAGGATGTCCTTTTAGTAGAAGGCTAGGAGAAAGTTAAATCGTCACTTAGTAAACAGTAATTGAGAATACATTCTTATAATTATTTCTTTGCAGTAGCTGCAGGACCTTTTGAAAAAATATTCATGAAATGTATAAGCTGATGAGGATTCATAGATTAATTTTGAAGCTCTGTTTATAAACAAACATAAGCGAGATATATTTTGTGAAATTGTGGGTATTATCAGCCCGACAGGTGAATTTAATCATTGGTGTTCTATCCCGGAGAGGATTTACAAAAGAAGGATGAAAAAAGTTGACAAAACACACAGTAGACTCTCTGTACAGAAAATTACAAAGCCAGAAAGAGGAATCTAACACTGATCAGTTGTGCCGGGATCTCATGGTCGCTGTAGATAATTGCAGACCTTTTTTACAAAGGCAGTACAAAGGCGACGCACTAGCAGCACACAGCAAAGCAGTGAAGTGACTCAACTATCATCAGTGCTATCTTGTATTTTGTAAAAACATGAACAAGGAATAAGCAGCAAATTTCAATAGTCTAATTTCATATTCATATAAAACCACACCATTTAAGTAGTAAGAGGGCCCAAAGAGCTATCATTTCAAAGTACTCTGGATGATAGTTTGAGCTAAAGCAGATGGAAGAGTGGCTGGTGAGTACTGGGATGTAGTATGTACATTGTACCTTCTTACAATGTGTATTTTTCAACTCCCTCGTCATACTGAAATGGAGAACTTTACTTCTTTACATACAAAGCGAAATGACATGCAAATGTAGCAGTCCTGCTCAAACTGGTGGCAGAAGCGAGAGGTGACTTTGTATCATCTGGACAGGCCATGTTTAGTTGATTAATTACTTTGCTCCAGTTTTATATTTAGGTAAGCGTGACACAGACCTTTTGGCACAAACACTGTACTCTTAACTATGCACGAGGGATATTTCTCCTTACTAGATATGCTAATTCCCGCTATGTTTAGCTAATGAGAGGACAGGAGAAAGAAACTCACCAGGCTTTGAGAGACAGAAGCCGCTGACTGACTCGCTAAGAGGTTGTACACTCCTACTTTCTTAGGTTTACTGCCATCTTGGAAAAAACGTCTTTAACGTCTTTATTTGAACATCTTCTTTAATTATTTTAGGGGCTGTCCAAATCCTCTTCAAGACATTGGTACTGGCCTACCATGCTGCGAGAGGACCGGGTTCTTCCTACATCCAGGACATGGTTAAACCATACACTTCAGCATGTGCACTTTGCTCTGCAGCAGTGATACAGCTTGCTATTCCCCTGGGAGATGGACCCAGAAACCCCTCAACAAAAACACGCCTGTTTGCTATTCAGGCTCCATAACGGTGGAACGGGCTCCCCATTGATATCAGATCAGCAAAAAGTCTACATATCTTCCGTCTTAAACTGCAAACACACCGGTTTGGCTTGTATCTTGGCAAATATATGAAGAGTTTAGCCAATTTGAAACTAGTGCACAAGCAATGGGTTTGGTGATGGTTTGGCTTATTTGAAGGAAAGTATCTGCATTTGTATTGTTGTTCTGAGTTTGTATCTTTATGGTTTATTGCTCTTTGGATAAGAACACCAGGCTAAATGATATGTATTGTAATGTAATGTGACCCAGTAATAACATTTTTTTAAAGTAGGCTACTAGTTGCTGAAATATATTTAATATGTCACACAAAACCCTTAAAAGCTGTGATCCCTGGAGGTTGAGGCTTTCCCTATCTTATATCATTAATATACTATCTTTATCTATCATCCTTAAAGAAAATGCTTAAGAAGGGAAACACCAAAGTCCAATGAACGTGCCTCAGAAGCAGCTGAGTGTGCAGAGGAGCTTGCAGGCAAACAGAAACAGATTGTGTGCATTGAGCAGCGAGTGAGATGGATGCAGCACCAGAAGGTTCAAAAACACTGGCTGAATAATGCGTGCTTCCTGAGAGCTGGCGCTAAATATCAATTATGAACAGCAAGCTGGTAATTACCAATTGATTTCCCTGCAATCGTATGAGAGTAATTTCTGAATAGAAATGTACAAAAGGTTGGAGGAATCAGTTTATAGTCAATGACTTGACTTGATTGCTTCCATCTTGTAATGTCTCTAATTAACCTTGAATGTAATAAATGTTGCAAGGGATGAAAGAATAACTATGAAAGTTATTATTGTCTGTCTTTACCTCCGCCTAAGGGAGACATACCTGTCCTGAACAAAAGATAATACATACATGTTACCTTGTTGAACAACTTAGTTTGTACTAAATCACTCAAATCTGTTATATTTCAGCATAACAATCTCAAAACCTAGAAGTATAACATATTTTGGATATTTTCTGACAATCAGTCGGAGATCTGTTGGCTGTTTTTAATATTAAAGCAGCAATTTCTTTATATGTATATATCATTTGACTTTTTACCTTCAGTTTGAAACTGTTTTGTTCCACCTTGAAATCATCCTGGAAGGAGTGGGATCAAACCTGGTCATTTATTTCTATAGAAGGGCATCTAAAGAGAAAGATTTCACAAAAGCAAAAATTAGATGCAGAAATTATAATATTTATACAAGAGGTCAAATGATATGAAATCAAACCCCATTTTTAAACTCTTTATCGTATTCATTTTTTTTTACAAAAAATACCCAAACAACGTATTTAGATTTAATTATGTTAATTCCATGGTGGTTAAGTGGTAGTGGCAGAGTCCACAGACTTCCCCAAATATAATCAAAATGTAATGAATTACTACGTGGCCCTGAAGTGCAAGACACCACAGCATTTCAGAAAACACAACAGCATTTCAGAAAACACTACAGCATTTCACAAAACGCCAAAGCATTTCACAAAACACTACAGCATTTCACATAACGCCAAAGCATTTCACAAAACACCACAGCATTTCACAAAACACAACAGCATTTCACATAACACAACAGCATTTCACATAACACTACAGCATTTCACAACACAAGAGCATTTCAGAAAACACCACAGCATTTCAGAAAACACAACAGCATTTCAGAAAACACTACAGCATTTCAGAAAACACAACAGCATTTCAGAAAACACTACAGCATTTCAGAAAACACAACAGCATTTCAGAAAACACCACAGCATTTCAGAAAACACAACAGCATTTCACAACACAAGAGCATTTCAGAAAACACTACATTTCACAAAACGCCACAGCATTTCACAAAACACAACAGCATTTCACATAACACTACAGCATTTCACAACACAAGAGCATTTCACAAAACACTACAGAATTTCACAAAACGCCACAGCATTTCACAAAACAACACAGCATTTCACAACACAAGAGCATTTCAGAAAACACTACATTTCACAAAACGCCACAGCATTTCACTAAACGCCGCAGCATTTCACTAAACGCCACAGCATTTCACATTGGACGGAAAGGGTATTCCTTTAGGGAGAACACTTCTTGTTTGTGACTGGACAGAGCCAGCCAGAGAAGCACTGCTGTGATTGGTTGTTTTTGCTGCCAGTCAAGAAATTATGCTTCGTGATTGGTCAGCACCCGACAGCGCAACATGTCCCAACCAGAGCTCTGGTCCCAACCATACTGTATATAATATTATTTTACTGTAACTTTGGAAGTTGTGTTACCAATGCTTACTGTTTATTTCCTATGGGTAAATTGTGTACTTTTACTCCACTACATTTACTTAATAGTATACCTTTAGTTACTTTGCAGATCTGGATTAATGGTGTGAAATATTATCAACACTTAAATCAGACTCTAGTTACACCTGGGCCCCGTCTCAGGTCGGTTAAATTAAATCCTTGCTTCCCTCACTTGCGTCGTTTCCCTGTGTTTAGTCCGTCCCTCCAGGGAAGCATGGAGGGATGGAAGGAAACCAAGAGAAGCAGGGAAATGAGTTTTAAGAGCAATGGGACGTCCTTTTCTCCGGAGCGTCCCGTGAAGCGACGTCCGTTTGTGATGACGCCGCACAGCTGTTTGTCTGACAGCAGCTCTGTCCCCGTTATTTTCACAAACACCCCTGCCACACATTTACTGACACAAACATGTGTATCATCTGTTGTAGACCCCAATAAATAAAATCAAATAGGAACTCATTCTCAAAAAAGATAAACGCCATTCTTAAAATGTATAAACGAACAATAGTTTGATTAATATTGATTAGAGTGCACAATAGAAATACAATAATTGAGAGAAGAAAAAGATATATATTATCTATCAAAACCCAGTTAGATTAACATTCATTGGATTGCACACTTTGTTTGTTTGTGTGGATATGTAGCACATTAACATTTTAATAGCACTTAATGACTGACTGAGTGGAAATGACAGTAAATGAAAATATAAAACGAAAAAAGCGATCATGAAAATGTTCCAATAAATGAATAAAATGATTTTTGACCACTTTGTTGTTCAGGTATATCACATATTTGTAACTAAATTAAACATGAATTGAAACAAAACACAGTTTAAACTGAGGAGTGACTCTCGTGAGTTTCATTTATTTTCTTCACTCCGCTGGGGTACTGCTCTCATGTCAAGAACAAGAAGCATGAGATCAGTGCATGCACTGCATCGTCCAATCAGTGAGCGATACACAGTAAGGGGACGGGGCGAGTATCTGAGGATTTCATCGGAGGATGGACTGGTGTGGTACCTCGATTATAACTCCTCCATTATCGCTCCTCGCTCCTCAATCCTCGTTCCTCCGGCAGTATTAAGAGCCATGGGACGGTACTCAAGATGGCGCAGACAAATCAACTTCCGGTGAGACCGAGGACCGAGAAGCGAGGAAATGAAAATAGTCGACCTGAGACAGGGCCCTGGAGTAAATTCACAATCTGCCCTGCAGTCAGTGGCGGCCGGCCCATAGGGGCGCTAGGGGCGCCGCCCCACCTCTTCCCACATACAAAAAAGAATATTAAAATAAAAATGTTTAATGAACAAGGTAAATATCATACAATTGGTATCAGTAAAATGTATAATCTACAATAAAATCTTGTTTAAAATTGTGTTACGATGTCTAAAGTTACTGATCAGTCACATGTTTCCTGCCTGGCCTTGCCCTTGGCATTAGTTTATCATTACGGGGCGCTGCCCCCGAGCCAAACAGCAGCAACCAGCACGTTGCAAAAGTCTCAATAGTAAACTGTGCCGCCGAAAAATAATTTCAGCCAATCAGCGCCGTCAAATATTTTGGTCACGAGAGCGCTAACGTTGGCGCCCACGTTGCTTACGTGCGTTGACGTGAGTTGTTTTTTAGACTAGTGAGGAACTGGGGTAGTATCAGTGTAGGCGGAGCCGTGACGTCATCCTCAATGAGCTCCCCAGAAAAACAACACAGCTGTTAGCTCTTAGCACTCAGAGCTCACAGCTCTTCATATCTGTTCAGAAACTAGACAAAAGTTAAACAAGTACAAACCACATACTGTCTGTGTCATGGCGAATATAGTCGCTGGTTTATTTATGTCTGTATAGACCGTTGTTGTGTGTGGACGGTTGGAGCATTTACAACGTTAGCTTAGCCAAATCTCCATTAGAAAACACGCATTTTAAAAGGTTTTTCGCCTGCCGTCTGTCTGCAGACTTGTCAAAGCATTAATTCATGGTTTTTACTATCCGGTATCAGTATGTTGTTACTTCGGCATCATTTTGAAACGTGTATTACAATTAAATCACGGTCAAATATGTTCATCTTGTTGTAGTTGTAGCCCCCTTGACAGCGATTCTCTCTCTAGTTTAGACTGCGGTCAAGCTAGCCTCCACTCGGAAAACCTAGTCAAGCCAGCTCTCACGTGATATTGCGGTGCGCGAATATCCTATGCATTACGGTAGAGTAAAAAAAAAAAAATCCTCCCTCTGTGTTTAGATGAGAATAAAACGAAAACTGTCCAGTATCAAAGACTCATTTCACTTCGGGGTGATAGCAGGACATCCCATCTAGTCACTCAGGAAAAATCAGGACATTCTGATGTAGAGTTTCAAAATAAAAGACCTTTGAAATCTCAATTGTATGAGTTATCATCCATGTTTTTAGATGAGAATAAAACAAAAACTGTCCAGTATCATAGATCCATCTCACTCCAGGGTGATAGCAGGACACCCCATGTAGTCACTCAGAAAAAATCAGGACATTCTGATGTACAGTTTCAAAATAAAATACCTTTGGGGACAGGGATGATAGCTCATATATGAGACTTCAAAGGTCTTTTATTTTGAAACTCTTCATCAGAATGTCCTGATTTTTTCTGAGTGACTACATGGGGTGTCCTGCTATCACCCTGGAGTGAGATGGATCTATGATACTGGACAGTTTTTGTTTTATTCTCATCTAAAAACAGGGATGATAGCTCATACAATAGAGATTTCAAAGGTCTTTTATTTTGAAACTCGACATCAGAAGGTCCTGATTTTTTCTGAGTGACTAGATGGGATGTCCTGCTATCACCCTGAAGTGAAATGAGTCTTTGATACTGGACAGTTTTTGTTTTATTCTCATCTAAATACAGAGGGATGATTTTTTTTGACTCTACCGTAATGCATATGATATTCACGCACCGCAATCTCACGTGAGGTGGCTTGACTAGGTTTTTCCGAGTGGAGGCTGTCTTGACCAGAGTTAGTTTAGCATACTCAGCCCGACTCAGCCTGGTTGTTCCTGGCCCTAGAACCACGATTTTATGGGGCCATTACATCACCAGAAGTCCCAATTTAAGGGGTCATTTCTCCCCCCAAAAATGTGTATAATAATATTTTACACCAGCCGCCACTGCCTGCAGTATACAGTCATTAAAACTACCTGCACTTTTACCAGCTTTGATAACACTTTAATGATCAATCATTATAATCAGAACATATTATTCTGAAATGGGCCAATTTGCATTATTAGTAGGCTACTTTTACTTTTGGTACTTTAAGTATATTTTGATGCTAATACTTGACTAGCACTTTTGAATGCAGGACTTTTACTTGTAACAGAGTATTCCTAAACTCTGGTACTTCTACTTTTACTCAAGTACATGATACTTCCTCCACCTCTGCAGTCAATGCATCAGAGGAAGTACAACTAAGTGTATATAAAGGCTATTTGAAACATTAACATTATCAGTGCAGGGGTTGACGTATTGACAATGAAACGAAGCTCACAAATATAGTAATACTGCACAGTTCATTCAAAGGTGTTGGACCTGATGAAGAATCAGAAGCCATTACTGTCGTCTCTCTTAGTTCCCGCCTTTGTGTCCCATATTTATTTGTTGTGTATTTCGCGAAGGTCGTCTCAGCTTCACCCGTCTGTTGGAGTTCGTTCGCAGGCGTCGCGAGTTGTTTTCTCCTTCTTATCTGCAGTGCACCCCCCACACAGCCCCGGGAGCACCCCACCTCAATATGAGCGTTATGTGTCCTGTTATCCCGATATTGTACGTTTAGTCGCCCAAGTAAAATTAGTTTGAACTCATGGAATCTCATAAGCAACATTAAATGCATAACCGTACTGAATGTCAGTTTAATCGGCTTCCTCCAATCAGAGAGAAGCTGGAGTGACGTCACTTTCACCTATGCTCAGGTGTGCTTTAATGGTGCCTCAGAAGAAATAAGAATGCAACCAAAACCACATTTGAATTTGAAATATTAACTTAAGTTTTTTTCTTCGTCTTTCTATATTTTTTTTAAACCTTTTTTGTACCCGTGTACCCCTAATGTCAACATGTTACGTGTGTAAAATGTATGATGTTCATTTATTTTATATTTTCCTTAATATATATATATAATTATTTTTAATCAAATGTTGGCTCAGCTTGTACACAAAGAAGGAGCACATTTTTAATAATGGAAATGCCATATTGTGTGTTTTTGCCCCAAAAAGACTTTCATTAATTTAGTTTAGGACATTATGTGAAGGTTAATCTTGTCGGTACAAATAAGATACCATCTTGTACCTAATACGAGATTCATTTAGATTTTGTCCAACATTGCTCCCACAAATAATTGATTTCCACCTTTCCCTTCAGGGCGTCCGGAACATAATCTATTATATTTTTCAACTTACTTTTCATACTGAAATGTGTTAAAAAGAAACACAAAACACCCAAGATGCCAACATATATTAAAGCAGTGTGGGAAATAACTTCCTTCTGGAGGGCACATTGGGATTTTAGCCTTTGCAGACCATTTAAATGCACAAAAACGCATATAACACACTACAGGAAAGGGAAATCCCCAAGAAGCATAATAAGGCCCCTTTAACTCAGAGGATAGACAATTATTACAAGGTTTTTTTCATGCCTTAAGGTACACTGCCCCCTAGAGGTAAACCAATAAAACATTCAATTTCACAACCTTCCATATCTTTATTCATTATCTCAACATTTTTTTTACAGATTCTGCTCAAATATGACAAATAACCCCCCCGCCCCCCCTTAATAAAGACTAATTGGAATATCTTCTAGTTAATAGTCAGTGGCCTTTTCATCTTTCAGGAACACAACTGAGAGCCGATTAATTAAATACAGAAGAATTATTGGGGACCATCATTTTCACAGTGCATTACAAAGCTCAGCGGTAGGAGCTTATGATATTCTGTCGTAGCTCTCTACGGTATGTGGATGTCAGTCTTCTTGAAATTAAGGAAGTTCTTTTTAAAAAAAAAAACACACACCATTTGAAAAAAAAAACACTTCTGAGAGGCATTCCCCAGCACACAAACTAAGTAATCATTCACATCTGATTAGACATTATGTTAATAAATTAATCAACTATCTGTTATCTGCTATAGTGCCCTACCAACCCGCCCTACCAACCCACCCACCCACAGAAAAAAACAAAATTCTCTATTCAAACCCAAATTTCCAGCATCTATCGACCACCGCTTTCCTGAGCTGAAACGGACAAAAAGTCGACCTTGCGTCACGCTAAACAACATATAAGAGGTGGAGTGCATGGCAGTAACTCGTGTTTTCTTTTTAAAATATATATAACATGACGGACAATGGTATGAAGCTTGTCCACGTCTTTTGCTGTCTTTTGAGGATAGTTAACAGTTACACAATCCCATGTTTGTGATGGAATTATTTAAGTCAATTCAGCTCGATTGAGTTTATTGACAACGGGGTCAAATAAGGGTCAATAAGCATAATTAGAGTAAATGAAATTTGAAAATGAATACAAGGGTTTATTTCTAGATGGAGATCTCACAATCCTTTCACAGGCTCTAAATTATATTGACCTTTTTTTGTCCTATAAAAAGGTAATATTAAAGTAGACAGTTTAAATATCCTCTTTGTCACCGCAGTGTGTAAATACCCCTGTGTTTCGTCTGAATTGACCCAAACGCTGATAGGTGACAAGTGACCATCCCTGGTGTCCTAAACTCTGTTAAGACTGATATCAAAAGCATTCAAGTGCCTTCAAAACATAAGCAAATGATTTTCGTTGACCTAGATAAATTACAAAGGTATAAAAATGGCTCATATTCTATCACAAATATTAACAATTTTCTTTAGACAATGAGTGCTGTGGAAACAATGGAGGAAAACAACCTGTAAAACTTCAGTCCAGTGAATCTGATGTGCGTCGAGTGGTTTTTGTTGGTCTTCACACGGGGTCAAATCACATCTTTAGCGCACCCAATATTTCTCTAGCATCCTGGGGTATTTATCTTGTGAACTGGGATCAACTGTGAGCCAACAGTTAGTAAACAGGCAGTAACCATGGTTGCAAGTGTAATATTTAGTGGGCAAAGATGTGGTCTGAGGTGAGCCGTGGTTCGGTCCTTATGTGCGCCGGGCCTTCTGTCTCTTGGCCTGACGTTTGGCTTCGTCCAGAGCAGCGTTGTCCGCGCTGACCTGGGACATGCTCCTTACTCCCTGGATACGGTTCACCAGCTGTAGCAGGAGGGGGATTACCTGCAACGAGAGAGCAAAACATGTTCTTACTTGAAAAATGTAAAACGCACAGTAAGTATTTTTTTGTATAGCAGTCTTCTGGTTAGGATGACTTCAGTGTTTATCGTTCAGGAGGTTTTCTACCGGAAGCCGTATTGTTTGCAGAGGTCTTCTCTCCAAACAAACAGACTCAGCTTTTGAATATGGTAAAAAAATATGAATAAAGCAGTGTCAACTTAGAAATCAGTGTTTCTCTCATGCAGTTTGGTGGACTACGAATGTTTGGTAAGCTTGTTTTTCTGATAACTTAAGATCAAGACGACAGATGATTGAAATATTTTATCATGTTAAAATGTATTGTTAAGAAAGACCAAGCACATTGTCTCTGGAGTTGAAGTATGGGTTACATTTTTTATCGTATACCTCAATATCAGTATTGCGACAATAGGGTTGACAATTGGTGCTTTCATACATTTATAAAACAAAAATCATTTGATTGTAGAACGAGAAATAGACTATAAAACCACAAAGCGATACATGAGTTATATGGCCCCGCCCTAATGCAGGAGGAGGCAGGGGCGGACTGGCCATCTGTAGAATCTGGAGAATCACAGAACGGCCGGTCGCCAAGGGCCGTTGAAGGCCGGCTCGGTTCGCTGACGGCCGGCACGGCCTTTAAACGGCATCATTGAAGTTGCGCTGACAAGCGACAGAGGTCCACCGTTTCCCCGCAGCGAGGCTCCCCCCCCCTGTTGACAGTTCATTAGCACCCCGCCCCTGGGAGGAGGTGAAGAGGAATAAGTACCTTCTCGTGGTTGTATGCTGCCAACAGGAGCAGCAGGGTGAGGGGCAGAGCGATGTACGAGCCCTGGGCTACATCCTGGTCAGGCACTTTACGCTGTGGGGAAGCACAAACACACAATCTGAGATGAGACAAATACAAGAGAAACTGTGACACCATATAAGGGCAGACGAAGGAGAAAACTAATTAAATGAAGGGGAGGAGGGGGAATATTCTGAGTAAAAGCTTGGAATAAAGTTGGTTATTTAAATCTCTGAAAGTAAAGTTGTTTTTTACAAGAAGGAACAACATATATTTTTTATTCATCTCCAATAAACTTATCTTTTATTAATGAATCTTATCTCTAAAATGTTAAGTATTTTCTCTGAATATTACCCCCCAGGAATATATCTCGCTACATAATAATAGTCAGGTATCCGGTAGTTAAAAACTGGATATTTTTATACAACAAAAAACCCAAGTTTAAATACTCCGCAAGTAAAAAATGTCTCCTTACAGTGGGGTTGAAGGTGAGTGTGATGTGCTTGTGGTAACCGTTGGAGGTGAAGGTGACCTGAGGCAGAGTGAAGTCAAACTGGAAGCGGGACAGCGTGGAGTGCAGTATCAGCACGTAGCTCTGTGGAGGAGGAGAGGAGACTTTGTAACAAACAATAACAACAACAGCAGCAGCATGTCCTCGGTCTATTCAGTTCAGACAAATATACAAACATGTCAACATTAAGAAGACTGAGAAGACTTAAGAAATATCAGATTTGAGGTTTTAGCACCAAAAAACGATCTTGAAAATGTTCATGATTAGATCGTTTTTTCAATATACCGTAATTTTCAGACTATAAGCCGCGCCTTTTTCCCGATTTTTCGACCCTGCGGCTTATATAACGGTGTGGCTAATCTAAGGATTTTTACAGGTTACAGTCCACCACCTTTAACTCTATGGGCTCTATGGCCGGTCCGCGGACCCCCACCTTTAAGCGGCGGGCTCCAGCAGGAAAAGCTTGAGGCCGGAAAAGAGTGAGACAGGTAGCGCGCAAAAGTAAAAGTGGAACCGAGAGTGGTACGAGAGACAGAACGAGAGCAACACAGACAGACATTACGAGAGCGAGACAGTTTGTCCCCGTACCACTGGTTGAAAACCACTGCTGTAGATCACTGCCGGTACGTGCGCTGGGAGCGCACCGTTTAAGTTTGAAAGTTGAAAAGTTTGTGTGTCTGAAACGCTATGTGATACAGTACAGTTTACACAGCACAGTACATGTTCTGTAGCTACTATTGCACTAAATGGTAACACTTGAATACGTTATGCAAATATGCAACTTGTTTGTTGAAATGTTAATAAATGGGAGCTTCCTCAAACAGCCATCTCTTTCCCGACAATCCCCTCTGTGCACGAACTCTTACATATGGTAATTAAACATTAAAACACCTGCGGCCTATAGTCCAGTGCGGCTTATATATGTACACATCATTCAATTTAGCTGCTGCGGCTTATATTCAGGTGCGCCTTATAGTCCGAAAATTACGGTAGTTATTCTTGAAGCCAACACTGTTGCGGTTGTATAACCATGCGTTAATACATTCGGGAGTCACAACCCCTTTGAGATGACTGGTTTGACTATCAGAATTTGATAATTTTGCTCCAATAAGGTTTTGAATAGTCTACAGGACTGTCTCAGAAAATTAGAATATTGTGATAAAGTTCTTTATTTTCTGTAATGCAATTAAAAAAACAAAAATGTCATACATTCTGGATTCATTACAAATCAACTGAAATATTGCAAGCCTTTTATTATTTTAATATTGCTGATTATGGCATACAGCTTAAGAAAACTCAAAAATCCTATCTCAAAAAATTAGAATAGTTCCTCAGACCAAGTAAAAAAAAAAGATTTATAACAGCAAAACACAATCAAACATTTTAAAATGTCCATTAATGCACTCAGTACTTGGTTGGGAATCCTTTTGCACGGATTACTGCATCAATGCGGCGTGGCATGGAGGCAATCAGCCTGTGGCATTGCTGAGGTGTTATGGATGGCCAGGATGCTTCAATAGCGGCCTTTAGCTCATTAGCATTGTTGGGTCTGGTGTCTTTCAGCTTCTTCTTCACAATACCCCACATATTCTCTATGGGGTTCAGGTCAGGGGAATTTGCAGGCCAATCGAGGACAGTAATGCCATGGTCAGTACACCAGTTACTGGTGGTTTTGGCACTGTGGGCAGGTGCCAGATCATGCTGGAAAATGAATTCCTCATCTCCATAGAGCTTTTCAGCAGACGGAAGCATGTAGTGCTCTAAAATCTCTTGGTACACAGCTGCATTTACTCTGGGCTTGATGAAACACAGTGGACCAACACCAGCAGCTGACATGGCTCCCCAAACCATCGCTGACTGTGGGAACTTCACACTGGATTTCAAGCAACTTGGATTTTGCTCCTCTCCAGCCTTTCTCCAGACTCTGGCGCCTTGACTTCCAAATGAAATACAAAACTTGCTTTCGTCTGAAAAGAGGACTTTGGACCACTGTGCAACTGTCCAGTGCTTCTTTTCCTTAGCCCAAGTCAGACGCCTCTTCCGTTGTCTTGAGTTCAGAAGTGGCTTGACCATGGGAATACGGCTATTGTAGCCCGTTTCCCGGACACGTCTGTGAACAGTGACTTTTGATACCTGGACTCCAGCTTCAGTCCACTGTCTTTGAAGCTCCCCCAAATTCTGGAAGCGACTCTTCTTCACAATGCTGTTAAGGCTGCGGTCATCTCTCTTGGTTGTGCAGCGTTTCCTGCCACATTTCCCCCTTCCAACAGACTTTTTGTGGATGTGCTTTGAAACTGCACTCTGTGAACAGCTTGCTCTTTGAGAAATTTCTTTTTGTGTCTTACCCTCCTGATGGAGGGTGTCAATGACGGTCCTCTGGACAGCAGTCAGATCAGCAGTCTTCCCCATACTTGTGATTTAGTTTACTGAACCAAGCTGAGTGTTTTTCAAGGCTCAGGAAACCCTTGCAGGTGTTTCGAGTTAATTAGACGATTCAAGTGATTCGTTGAACACCCTACTAGTATACTTTTTCATGATATTCTAATATTTAGAGATAGGATATTTGAGTTTTCTTAAGCTGTATGCCATAATCAGCAATATTAAAATAATAAAAGGCTTGCAATATTTCAGTTGATTTGTAATGAATCCAGAATGTATGACATTTTTGTTTTTTTAATTGCATTACATAAAATAAAGAACTTTATCACAATATTCTAATTTTCTGAGACAGTCCTGTATGAGAGGAGCACTATTAAATGTATCCCCAATCCAATTAGCATAGGGCTAACTGGAAGTAAGCCGACTAAGTTGGCAGAAATCTCTTCTTTGGATTTGGCAAGTCATTTTGGCCAACAGAAAGTGTTGTATATTTTTTTCATTGACCTATTCTGGTTAAAACAATACAAACAATTTTTAAAAACCCTATAACATTTATTTCATTCACTTAAATATTTTTTTTTACACATTCATTGTTTTTTTTCTTCTTTATATTGTATTCATTTACCCACTGCTGCATAACCAAGTGCCCCACTAGGGACAAATTAAGTTATTTGTTTTTTCAGAGTTCAGTCCTAAGAAGAAGAATATTAAAACTGTAATGTACTACAAACATTGATCCAGCCCTAATTTGACCTAAGAGCAGAAACACAAGCATACCTCTCCATCTCTGTCCAGCGGAGGGAAGTTGAAGAAGAGGGACTGTCCTAGAGAGATGCTGTTGATCGGGTTGTCCATGTTGTCACTCTTGTAAAGCTTCACCTGGATAAATAGAATGGGGGTAAAAAAGAAAAACGTCAAGAACTGTAACTGCACATTCCTGTCATTCATGAGCCTTGGAGGGGAGTTGCCCATATGTTCAATAAAAATTACCAAAATGCATTAGCCGCTTTCACACCAAGTACTTTGCCGTACTTAGTGCCCAGCACTTAGTGCCCCATGGAACTAAGTACAGACCGCGCTCACACCGGAATAAGTTCCCTGAGGGAAGATTAAGCAAATGAAGCCGCTGACGTCACTTCGTCTTCTTCTGCTTTGAGTTTACTGGCAGGCCGCAAACCACTTCATGGCGTATACTGGCACCCGAAGTCCCCGGCCGGAAGACACCGGAGTTGGAGACTGGCTTCAGTAGAAATTGGTACTTTTTTCTCCCCAGGATAGTACCACCTCTCTAGCAGGCACTACAAATGGGGGTAAAAGTTCTCTGAACTAAGTTCACTTTTTGGTGTGAACGCAAAATTCCAGGCACTATCGGAACTAAACGGAAAAAGTACGGGTCAAAGTGCTCCGGTGTGAAAGCGCCTATTGAGAAGATAAGCCCAGCAGTGCTACCGATAGTGTTGCGAGGTGTTCAGGGGACGTGTGGACGTTTCCACTGAGGTCAAACTGATTGATTTGTCTGAAGGCGATGATGTTGACCCCTTCAATGTCATTGCTGCCGACCTGAGGGGGAAACAGAGCTTAAATCAGATACAACCTTAGAAAATGCCAAATGTTAACTGTGGATATAACTTAGCACAAGTCACAAGGTTTGATAATAATAGAGAATTAAATGGAACTAAGGCATTTCCTGCCTTGCCAGAGCAATTACAGAGCCTGAACTTCTGACAAACTAAATTATAAAGAGAGGTTTAAACTTGCAGCGGGTTTACTGCAAGAAACACAAAAATAAAGCCCCATGTTTTCCAATCAGTTTCAAGTACAACTAATCAAAAAAATGCAGTTTATTTCAACTACCCTAAAGCCGTCAGTTATTGCAAGAACACAAAACATTATTTTTTCATGAATCAGTGATTCTAAACATTTAAAAAACGTACAAAAAAACAGTTTGCAGCTGTTAATGAGCTCCTGAACATCACCAATGACCCATTATTGTATCCTGACCAGATTATTTCTACTGTGTACCTTAGGATGGTAAATACAAATTATTGAGTATTACAAACAGTTGTGCTTACAAGCCTTTAACACTTTAGCCTCTCACCTCTACTGCTCTGTATTGTGGTAAGGCCCTCTCTATGTGGTCGTTGCCTTCAGCTCGCAGCTGAATGAGATATTTGCAACCCGGCTGAAAGAAACAAAACATTATAGTTAGAACACAGTGAAAAGGCTTGAAAGAAATAGCGTCTGTACAGCATTTCAGACATTAAATCAGTCAGTTACACCTGCTCAAATGGGGCATACACATTGTGTTAACAAGATTAGCTCACTTTTTGAGAACCTAAGTGTGTTCATTTCGTACTCACCAGCAGACCCCTGAGTCTGAAGCGCCCCTCTTGATCGGTGACGGTGTCCTCGCTGTAGATGCTACAGTCTGCCTGTCCCACCGCCTCCACGGCAACGTCTCTCTCTGCGTCCCCGCTCAGAGACTGCACGGCTCCGTAGCAGCTGAGGACGTATAAACACTCATTAGACTTATGCTGTGGACATGATAGGCTCCTATTATAAACAGCATCGAGGCACATGTGCATACCTGTAAGCAGTCTTGATGCCAGTGATATCGATACTGAGGTTCTGACCCTCCTCCACTGCGATCATCTGAGACGCCGGCTCAAAGCGGAACTCCTTCATCATGGGCTTGAAGTAGTACTGACCGGGACTCTGAGGAGAGGGAAGCAGAAAAATAAACACATTAGATAGAGATCCCGTCAACTAGCAGACTGTGAGAGCAGATTAACACACTGCTGGATCCCTACCAGGTTATTGAAGGTGAGCAGGCCGGTGTCCTGAGTCAGCAGGTTGGAGCGAAACTGTCCCCCACTCAGAGACAGTAGGACACCTGAAAGGGGAATACCGTCCTCTGATCTGATCTGCAGCACAGAGGGAAGGAGAGGACAGGTTATAGATCTCACTTCAATTAACTAACTGATCGATTTCTTCAGCACTTTATATTTATACCATATGAGTTTAAATGAATGATAGAAATTTGACATTTTTGGAATGTTAGAAGTTTTAGATGTGGTTGACCTAGTCATAAAACCAATACATTGGTTCAAAGTCAATGCCAAATTTGTTGCAACTGGTAGGTACACAGTTTTTTTCTTCTCAGCATCCTACTGTAGGTAACTAATGGTTTTCCATCGACACGGTAAAATCCCAAAAGAAAATAAGCCAATTACAAAGGACAACAAAATGTTTTATTTAAAGAGCAACTTCCAGGTTAAAGACACCTGTGAATAAATGTGTAGGAAAATGATGAATACACTAGATTTTCCCAAAAATATACAGAAATATACACTACAGTGACATCTGACGTCGTTTTTTAAGAAATGTTCACTTCCGCATAAAAAAGCCTCGGCACGTGACCTCCCGCGT
This sequence comes from Notothenia rossii, assembly GCF_949606895.1. NCBI lineage: Eukaryota > Metazoa > Chordata > Actinopteri > Perciformes > Nototheniidae > Notothenia > Notothenia rossii. The sequence continues at coordinate 31,373,796 of NC_136912.1, read as the reverse complement.
GTGACGTAACACGGGGGACACAAGGGGGAGAGCGGCCGGTGTAACGTATTAATAAACATGGATCCCAATGCTAGTTTCGACACAGAAGAAGTTGAACATGAATATTCGAATGCATATGACGGACCACAACCTTATAATTATGAGCCTGCTAGGCGTCCAAGAGACCAGGAGCAGCCAAGGATTAGAAGAAATAACGGCCATCGGAGAGAAATTGAGCTGTGGTGTGAGGAGAACCAGTGGAGAACTGGGCAGCTATCTTGGTGAGTGACCGGTGTTAGCTACAGAATGTTAGCTAACGTCAGTCACATCACAACATTGTGAAGTTAGCTATCATATATCAGGCTATAACTAAAGTAGTATTGATAATATAGTAACGTTACTGGCAGGACTGTTGATACTGATCCATAACAGAAACTAATGCACAAGTATCAGCCGTATCTCGCGTTACCTAATGCAACTCCACACTACGGTGCTGTGTACCGGAGGGGAGACGCGAGATACGGCCGATACTTGACGATCTGGCGGAGAAAGGTTGTGGAGCCTCCGTTGATATGTCGTTGTAACAGCTTGATGGAAAGCAGGTGTGTAGTCGGGGAGGGTGCACAGCTGATTGCAGCAGGTGAGTGGAGGTTGAGCCGGGAGCCTGGAGTGACAGCCACCACGCACACACAAACAACACAGGCAGGGGGAAACAAACAAACACAAAGGAGACGGCTGGAGCAGTACAGCCACCACAGCGTTACCTAATGCAACTCCACACTACGTCTTACGGTGCCGTGCACCGGAGGGGAGAGAGAGAGAGAGCAGCGAAGGGGGGGAGAGAGATGTAATACGGTTTCCTGATAAAGCTGTGGAGAGTATGTGCTGCAGGGAGGTGGATGCACAACGCGCCCAGGAACGAAAGCTAGCTCCGGTCCTTTTCCCGTGAGGGAAACTGTGGACTCGATGTCCTGACAGGCTGGTATTTGTGCAACCTGCACAAACACAATACTGCACCATGATTACAAATGGTGAAATACAATTTAAAACTACCGAAAAATACCAGCTCCTTAAAACACAACCGCTCTACTCAACGCAACTCCACTATACCCGCGGTCAGAGAGCGGAGATGTGTCCCCTGCGTGATGTAATATGACGCGTTTGACGTATGACCTTAAAAAAATGCAGTTTTTAAGAGCAGAGCTCAAAATTGCTCCTTTCCCTCTGAATTCTTGCCCTTATGTCTCGTAAAACATATCAACTCCTACATTCACTTTTTTAATTGTAATTTTCAAGCAAGTTTAAGGATAAATGTAGAAAAAAAACAACCTGCAAGATGCTCTTTAAGCTTACAGATGATGATACAAAAATAGATATTAGGGAGGGAATTACAGCCTGTTGAACCTCCTAACAAAAGAATAACAATATTCAAACTTATCTAAAGAGTGTATGTTGAAGTACATTGGATTTACTGTCGTCTTTACAATTGTGAAATATAAATACAATTAAAATGTACCTTGAAGGTGACTCCAGCCAGAGCGAACGCCTTGAAGTCTCCCACGGTTCTCTCCACAGGACTCAGGACGAAGCCTTCTTTGCTGGCACTGATGTCATACTGCCGGTTGCTGTGGAGCGGACCCACACTGAGGAGAGAGGGGAGCACAGCGCTGGTTAGGACTGCAGGTCTAGGATATATTCTATAAGGTCACAATACTTCAAGGCCATCTATGCCACTTAGTTTACGGACATAACTGATACTCTTTTATTATTAGCCATGGTTTTGTACTGGTTTTTTCCCCGTTTCATTTTTTTTTTACCCGCTATTGAACTTTTGCTGTAACACTGTACATTTCCCCGCTGTGGGACTAATAAAGGATTTCTGATTAAGGTTGAACAGTAATAATGCATCGTTTGGTTCTCAGACCTGTATGCTCCCATCTCATTGGTTCCCACAGTAATGAGTGGTGCAGCGGCTCCTTTCTCAGTGATGGAAATCTCCACACCCTGCAGCTCTGGAGACACTTTGCCCGCCAGGAAGAGCCCGGCTCGCCCTGCGATGTCCACCAGACGACCCGGACAAGACTCTGTGGAGGGAGAGGAAGTGACATTTAGGTATTACAGAATTTGGGATGTTATTCATCGGTTTTCCGCCTGATGAGTTATAGTTAAATAGACATTCACTGTGTGTGTGTGTGTGTGTGTGTGTGTGTGTGTGTGTGTGTGTGTGTGTGTGTGTGTGTGTGACCTTACCTCCAGTAATGGTGGCCTCTACCTCTGGAGGATAGAACAGCAGTTCCTTGGATGAGGGAGTCACTGTGATCTTTTCTCCAGCCCTGCACAGATCAACAGAATATATAAGCTCACTGCATCAACGCTTCACAATAGATTCCTGCCTGACCAATCGCAATAGCTCATGTGCCATCTACTATTTGCCAGAATACGAAGAGTGATTACGTATTAACCCCAAAGTTAGCATTGCAAGGGCTCCCTCGACAAAAAGCAATGGGATTTTCCATTAACTTTTGGAGTGTTGCAAAAAATAAGATCTGTGGCAAACACACGTTTATGATACTTGCATGTTCCTTCAGCACGATAATGTCCACATTCTGATAAAACTTTAATGATTTTTTAAGTGTAAATTAAATCTCAAGAAGTATAAAGCTAACATTAGCCTATAAAATATTAAAATGCTCAACGTTTTACTGTGATATCTTGTTTCAACAGTTACTTTATCGTTATTGTTTGTATAATTATTTTTATTCTATTTCATCTTTATTTTTTACCTTGTGTGAATCCTGTTTTTCACTCTGACCCTGTTGCTGCTATCTTATCTTGTCTTAAACAAACTCCATCAGGGTTGCACGACTACTCGTCAACACAGGTGAGCTTAAAGCAGACTTGTTTTTGGAATGTTTAGTATTCTCCTTTAGTCGCTTGTTAGCATCCTCTGCATTTAGATACTGTTGACTTCAAGACTAAGGAATCTTAAGTGCTAACTCCTAGCCAGCCTTACCTTGCCCAGTAGGAGAACTCGTAGTGGAAGGGGCCTGTCAGGTCGTCGGCCTTCTCTTGGATGGGGGGGCTGTCGTCCCTGGCCCCTCCCTCCTCCTCGGCGGCGCGGCGCTCTCTCTCCTGGCGCCGCAGCGTGATCTCCTGCAGCTGCTGCTCCAGCCGCTGCTCCTCCAGGCTGCGCAGGGGCCCCAGCACCAGGGCCGGCTCACTCTCAATAGACGATCTGAAAAGATGGAGAATGAAAAACATTTGTAAGAGGATGCGCAGCAGTAGCTTATATTAGCACACAGTGTAGCCACGCTGGGTCATTACTTGATAGTAACGGTGACGTCCAGGATCTTGTCGGTGGTGATGAGCCCGGTCATGTGATGGCGCACTGCAGTGAGGGTCAGGATGCTGGGGGCCGAGCTGTTGGACACAGGTTAACAACAGTCAATTTATTGTATTGCATAGAGGGAAAACACTGAAATAAATACATGGAAATCCTCTCATTACTTACGTATCGTACGTGTAGAAATCCTGCTCAAATTGATGGCAGGAGCGAGGGGTGACTTTGTAAACACCTGGAGAAACATGTTTAGTTGATTCATTACTTCAGTTTTTATTAAGGTAAGCGTGACACAGACCCTTTGGCTCCAAACACTTTACTCTAACGATACTCGAGGGATATTTCTCCTTTCTAGATATGCCAATTCCTGCTATGTTAAAGTGGACCTATCATGCTATTTTTAGGCTATAGCATAGGTCGCATATAAAAATATATAAAAAACATGTCTATGAAGTGTTTTGCTCAAAATACCAAACAGATCACCCATTCTATCCATGCCTCATATCCCTCCATTTCACTTCCTGTTTCAAAAGTTCTGATTTTGGGTATGAAGTTAAAAAAAAAAAAAAAATGATAAAAAAGGAGGGGGCTGAGCTCATGCGGGACCCGGTAGCTACTGTCTAAACTAAATACTGCCGTGATGAAACGCCATATCATGGATTATCAAGGATTATGTCTGAAACAGTATGGAGCTCAAAGGCTTTCTCTGTTGCCGGTTATACCACAAGGTGAGTTCCTTTTTATTTCCTGCTTCTTCACACACATGCTCTGTGCAGTACAGGTTAGCTCTGAGTGTTAGCGATGCTAATGTAACGTTTCTGATAGGGCAGTGGGTGTAAAGCCAGCCTACATTTCCAATATTACATCATATCGGACGCAAATCTGGATCACCTCCGTTGTAGCCCCATTTTTAAAAGATTTGGGTACTGAGGAAAAGAGAGAGGGTTTTATTTTCTGACGCTCCGTGAGTTCCCCGACACACCGGGGACACATATTTATGTATAAAAGACATCAAAAAGTGCATTTTGCACGATAGGCCCCCTTTAAGCTAATGAGCGGTCAGGGTAAAGAACCTCACCTGGCTTTGAGAGACAGAAGCGGTTGACTCCTTTAGAGAGGTTGTACACGCCAACGTTTTCGGGTTTGCTGCCATCTTGGAAGAACTCCTATGCAGAAAAACAGATGTAATTAGAATAATTGTGGAGGTGTCACCATCTGATACACACACCAGGTACTGATTACTGACCAGAGTGATAGCATGGGAGAGGGAGCAGCGCAGGATGTAGCCAATCTGTCTGAACTCCACTCCCACCACGTCCGAGTCCAGCACCTCCACCTCCACAGACTTATGCTTCCAGCACCACTCCTCGTGAGTAATACTCACTGAAAGGGGAGAACGAAAAATAATCAACACATAGAATAAAAGTAACAGAGAGACATGTTTGATGAAAGGATTTAAAGGTGCAAATCTGCTCCAAATAAATAGAGGCTTGCATTTAGCATTTTATATTTCCTGCTAGGCTACACATATGCTGAATTCAACTGCTAACGAAAGCTTCTACCAGAGCTACTCATTGATTGAAGTGACACAATATTTGTATTTCACATTCAAATAAACATAGAAATGATTTTACTTTCATCTTCTGCCAATATATGAATGAGGGCTGCACAATATATATGTAAAAAAAAAAACTGACACGAGCACATTTGTTTGGTACAATATAATGAAATATGTAAAAATACTGAATCGAGTCCTGACCTTTGTATTTCCCTGGTAAAACGTCCTCAAAGGAGAAGCTGAGGATGTCGTTGCTGCCGGACAGAGCTACCGTCCGCCTCTCTCCCTGCCGACTCACTGGCTGCAGAGTCACAGAGAGGTCATCGCAGGACGCTACAGATCAACCAGGGGACACAGGAGACGGGAAAATATGAACAAACAACCCCATAAATATTTAAGTGGGACGGGAGCCACTAAGACAAAGACAGCACTTATACTAGAATTACAAATTCAGTGTATATTACCAAGCCTTTACCTAGACAGTAGACTTTCCCAGAGACAGAAGCCATGAACTGGGTGAAGAGTAGGTCTGTGAGGGGCCGGTCCACAAGGGAGACTTCCAGGGCCTGAGGCTGCAGAGCAAGCCCTGCCTTCACCTCCGCCTCGGGGAGAGACACCTGCAAGACAACAGAGTTACCATACTGCTACATAGGCACTGAAATCAATTACATCGCTAGGATACACTTCAAAAGACAAACATTAGATATCTTAGAGTCAAGTGTTTGAGGTTAGCTTTGTGTTGATTTAGTCAGGGACCAGTTGCTGCGAGAGTCTTACATGGACACTGTAGTCTCCGGGTTTGGCCTGAAAGCAGAAGGCCCCCTGGGGGTCTGAGTCCACGGTCTTGCTCGAGGCCTTGTCTTGGCCCTGCTGAGTCAAAGTGACCTTGTAGCGGCCTTGCTGCTTCATGCCCTCAGGCAGGCGGCTGACGGAGATCTGGCCACACACACTGAACCTGTGGGAACAACATCAGAGGTTAGATCGAGCTAGGAAGAGCGCTGAAGCTGATATTTTTGATATTTCAGAACATGTGTAGTGCAGCTATTTAATATCATTGTTTACAGCGGACAGGCCATGCGTACCCTGCTGTGATGATGTCAGGAAGCTGGGGTGTGTTGGGGGCGATCTTCACTGTGATTGGCTCGAAGAACATGAGCTCCTTGGTGACACGGATGGTGTAGGTACCAGCCGTCATGTTCTCCAGGCGGAAAGAGCCTTCCTCCTTGCTGATGACTGAGGGACACAAGAGCGAAAGACGTAAAGTGAGAACAACGAAATGCACACAGGGGTAGACATTAAGGCCGGTGGAATTGTATTATCACTGGCCCTACCATTGTAACCACTGGCCCGGAGCATTTGTCCACCAAAACAAAAAATCGACTAATAATGAAGAAAATGAACACATTTGTTGCAATAGTAATTTATGAACTAACTACATTACTACTTGTACTACAACATTTGAATCATCAGTTCTTCCTCATTTTCCTCAATTGTAAATATTTGGTTTATTAAAATAATGATATTGTGGTCATTGTTAAAAAATGTCTGCTATTATTATGAGTATTATTATTTGTATAATGCACTTTCTGCCTTCCTGCCATTAGGAGTTATAAATGTAATGGCTATGTAATAGATTAGAACCTTCATTATCCTAAACTTCTGGGACATTCCGCCAATACCTTTATATTGTCTACTCTTCACTAGGGATGCCAGCGATTATTCGATTATTCGTTACAGTCTCCATAATCGAAAATTATTTTTAAAATTCGATTTTATTTATAGATTTTTTAATTATTATTCATGGGTTTTTTTTAACGGGACGATGGGCGTCGAATAATCGATTATTATTCGCCAGGGCTGTCCGATTTTCAATTTTGATCATGGTCAGTTTCTGGCATCCCTACTCTTCACTTACTTGTCAGCATAGGTCGGCATTGATGTACAGAGCCGACAGAAGACCTTGTTTATATTGGCATCATATTGAGAGGGGCAGCGACGCATCATAAAACCAGGAAGTAAGCTGCTGGTTCCCTAGACAAAAAGCAATGGGATTTCTCCATAGGGTTTTGGAAAATAGCTGGAAATGAGGTCTGTGGAAAACAAACCTGTTTGATAAATGCACGTTATGTTCAGCCGGATAATCTCCACATGTCTACCCTACTTTTAAAATGTTCGAATCATAAATCTAATCGATAGATTATAAAATGGTTTTAGGATGCGTCACTGCTAGAAGCCACTAGAAGCCAACTCCATCGATCAAGCTGGCTGAAACCTTCTCTCCCTCTTCTTCTCATACTCCCTGTCACTCTCCTTTAACTCCTCCGGTGACTTTCTTTTATTTGAAGATTGTTTTTTGACCGGCGCTTGGCCGGTTACCGCTGGTATTAAAAACATTTTGGCGAATGGTTAGGTGGCGCGATAGTCTGTAGTGAAGGACACGGGAGCCTGCTCGCGCTCCGCTCCGCAGCAAACAGCTGTTTGCTTTTCACCCAACAACGACAACCGACTCACGGAATGCTATGTTGTAGCATTGATAAACGAAACAATTTAACTAAATTGCAAGTCAAAATACCAATACCACAGGACAATTTTTTTAAAGCAATATTTTTAGTGGCCCGAGCGGACAAGTGGAAAGTACGCTATGCTGGCCCGGGGTGTCTAAATAGTGCTTCCGGGCCAGCGGGCCATTTATAATGTCGAGCCCTGGCACAAATGGAGCACTTCCGCAGTTGGATGTTTTATTTAGTGCTTTTCGGGAGTTTCTTTGTTTACCTTTGATCTGGTTGTTGAGGGACACTGTGGCATCAGGGACGCCCTCCCCCCCATCACTGTTGAGAACTCGGCCCGTCACAGAGAAGCCCATGACCCGGAAGATTGGCTGCAACAGAAACAGTAAGGCATGTGGTATAACACATAAAACATATTCATACTCACAAGATAATGACAGTTATATCTATATGTAGATATATTTTCACTCTTTACCTCCAGTTTCAAACTGTTGTGTTCCACTTTGAAATTCATCCTGGAAGGAGCGACATCAAACGTGATCCTTTCTCCTCTGTAGAAGGGCACCTTAAAAATATGATTTGCAGAATTTAGAAGCAGAAATTTGGATATCAGAGAAAGGCATTACCATTTCCAATACAGTTCACGATACGATACGATAATACTTTATTTGTCAGATCGAGTCTGAAATTTGACTTGCGTTACAGCAGCTCCATGTTCAACATCAACAGACAAGTGTCCAGACACAATACATGAAACACAAACAACAAAACATTTAACATAACAGCACAATCAGTGAGAGAAAACATGCTCAAAGAGCCTTCAGCGTGCATTTGATCTGGGATTTAGCTCTGTGTTTACTGTGAGGATTGACTGATGCACGAAGGAGTGCTTCAGTCTGACTCTATTGAAACGTGGGACCCTGTATCTCCGATTAGATGGTAGCACTTCATATTCACTGTTCAGAACATGGTTTGGGTCAGAGATTATGTTGTTGGACAGCCTCACTAGGTTGTTATGATAGGCTGAGTCATAGAGTCTCTGACAGGGCTGAACAACAATCTTTGAGCAGATTTTTAACAGGTGGAGCAGTTTTGATTTTAAAGCTGCTGACAAACAGTTTGCAGGTCAAATTTGCAATGTCCTGAAATAAACCCCAATAATGATACTCTTTATGGTGGCCCTTTATGTATTGCATAATATGTATTATAAATAAAGTGATTAACTTTCCATTATGTAGTTTTAGTAGTTTCACAGCCCTTCAAAATTCTCACTGGGTGTGTTCAAGTGCACTGTAACATTTCTGACTGTAGCTGCAAAAAAGGTTTGTTGTAGTACTTACAGCACTTGTCGGAGTGAAATCGTGAAGGGGACATACGTACAAAAGTTTTTTCTTTTTCAGTGCTTGTAAAACAAGAGAACAGTTCTTTTCACTGAGCTGCCTAGTCGAAAAGCCATTCAGGTCTGGCTCTTCTCCTATGTCTACATTTTGAATACCTCTAAAGAGGCAAGAATAAGAACTTGATAAGACCTTTTTCCTAGTATTAGTGTAACCTTAATGCTACACAAGTCATTTTAAGGAGGACATCAGTTAAAAAAAAAAAAGCCCTGATACAGAGGTAATGACTTATATCCAACAATTGTAGTAATTAAAAAAACGAAGTGAAATTAATTAGAGACATATTAGGCCTTTTTCACAAAGCTCACCACGGTGTACTCGCCGCTGGCCAGCGAGAGGAAGACGAAGGTTCCATCTTCCCTGGAGAGAGCGCTGCAAAGGTAGAGCAGCGAGCTGTCCCCAGGATCTGCCCCCTCCACTGGGGATGTGTTACAGCCGCCGACGTCCTGAAATCACACGGATAGATATGATGCAATCTTACCTCGTTGTGCCGTTTTAAATCCAACCAAAACTTCCAAAACATTCCAGAGTCACAACTGCTCACTGTTTAAAAATGTGAAATGGTTTACCTCTTTCTTGACTGTGGCCGAGTACAGGAGGAACGTGACCTCTTTCATGGGCTCGCCATCACTGCGGACCTCCCCCGAGACGTCGTAGCCTCCGACCACCAGATTCTCGGCAGCGGGGGCGTTGGCATTGGAGACCACCACTGAGGTGGCACTCTGTTCAAATAAAAAAAATTAAAAATCAGCATGAGAGTTACAGTAAGGGTCTGAATAATGGCGACTACTGCTGTGCGTGTGCGTCATTAGCTATAAACCTGCTGCACTGACAGGGAACCTAATCCGCTGAGCAAAAGGTGATTAATGAAGTATTACATACAGAACTAAAGAGAGCTGATGTGTTCTTCACTGGGAAGGGCCGTACTTTGGTACCCAGTGGCGTTTTAGCACAGTATTTGTCTATTTCCTATGATGTTATTACTGATGTTTATGGAGTGGCTACATGCTAGCATAGCCATGATCTTTCTGAACTTTAGTCAGACAACAAGAATTTGTAAAGGTTTCATACACTTCCTCAAATCCGCTTGTTACCGTACAGATCTGAATACATAAATTCAAGATTTTATTTTAAAAATAGGCATTATGATGTTATTTTGGAATCCTTTTGATCTATTATTTTTGGACAATGACAGGACGAGGACTTTGTGCCCGATTTGTTTTGCAGACTTTTGTCTTTTCATATAGCCAAAATCTGTCAAACTGATGCAAGTTGCGCAAGGAAAATATTGAAATAAACATATTTGAGTCCAAAAAGCTACTTTAACTTCTTCTGAATGATATTGTCATACAATATTAGAGGCTTATGGGGAAGTTAGCTAGCCTATCACTCTACAAATCTTCTGCATTGACCAAAATGTTGACTTTCTGTGTCCAGTAAATTAAGAACATATGAATTCAAAAGCTTCTAAAAAATGCCATGGGAGACATCACATATGACACATTTGTGTTCAATTCAGTCTGTGCTGTTAATAGGACCATATGAGATCTGAAGTGAGTGTACAAACCTGCTCCAGAGTCCAAGAAGGATGGGAAGCCGTGATGTCATAATTTCCAGGGAGTACTTTTAAAAAGGTGTACCTGGGTAAGGAAGGAAACAAAATGAAATGGCAAACAATGTAAGAGGGATCAGCTTAGTGATATAAAAATAAAAAAAACATAAAAAGGTGAGAGTACTTACTTTCCTCCAGGCTTTGTGACGACGCTCTGGAGTTTCTCCTCTGTTCCCACACGGGTGAGTTTCACTTCTACTCCAGCAGGACCCAGGGGATGGCCTTTACTGAGAACCTGAAGAGAGAGATGCTTTATGCTCTGAATTCATTCCTACAACTGATAATAGTAAAAAAAAAAACGTGGTTAATTGATTTTCAACTTGTTATTTATGGTGGTTTCTTTGTGCATATTTATGAAAGGAAGGTGGGCTTAGTAATTGATCGAATTTCGATTAGCGTTAAGACTTCCAGCATTATACAGAGACAAGATAATCGACATGAAGTGATCAGTGTGCGCATTCCGTTGTGCAATGAAGCTATCATTTAGTCTTGTGTTATTATTAATCCAGCGCACCTTTCCTTTACAAAGGCTTCTCTTAGAAAGAAGGTCTGAATCAATGTGTTTATGATTTAATTGTTGATAAACATAAAACTCTTCATAAATCTGGGCTCTTGATTTTACCCTCAAAGTGCACCAGATTGTTGCTTTTTGTGTAAAAAAAAAGATCTCCAAACTGTACAAAAATAATTGAGATTAGCAAATTGCAAAAAAAAGCAGAGCAGCCAGTCATGCAGAACTAAACAAAGACTGTTGGATGTGTGAGGAGCTAAATCCAAGCACTTTTTCAATTGTTCTTAAATACAACTCAGAATTGTAGGCGTTAACCTTTATTTTCATGCAGATAAGCTTTCTTAGTCAAGAGAAAATTATTCTGATATACACACAGGAAATTCTTCAAAATGCTCACCGTTCCTGAGACCGAGAAGCCAGTGAAGACAAAGTTGATGTCTTCCTCTTTTGTACAAATGTCACTCACTCCATCCACATGGAGGTCAACACTGGTGGGCTCTGGTGAGAGTTAAAACCCAAGAAGAAAAGTTAATAATGGACAAAAATAAATTGAAATGAGAAAATAAATATTGCAAAGAATCTAGACCGATCTGTCTTTGCATTTCCTGGAGTACAAACACATGAATAATATGTTTTGAGCTGTGAGTTTACCGAAACTCCATCCAAGAGGAGGCTCGATCTTTAAAACAAAGTCCCCCTATGTGAAAGAAACAAGTGTAAAGGTTATAATCATCATTGGTAAATAAAATGCATAAAATGCTCAAATGTAATGAATATCATACCTTGTCATACAGGGGGATCATAAAGTAGCCATTGATTGGAGCACAGTCCGTTTGATATTTCAGGGATCCTTGTTTGGTGTACAGTTTAATCTTTGTATGAAAGAAGACATCATTAAATAGTGTAGTATATTTTAACAAATAAATGCCTTAAATACAACTTCGAATGGGAAATTGGTTAATTCATTTGTATCAGCTGTCATTCACAAACAGACCAGCATATCTGGGATTAAGTTAATTTCACCAATTAGGGGAATGGCTAATCCAATGGAGCCTGTTAATGAGCAGGGATTAGGAATAGTGACAAGAAACTACTTGTGCACAGACAAACAGGTTTTTGTTTTTTAAGTTTATGAGTAAGAATTGTAACACAAATAAACTGTAAAAGGGCTAATGTATCAATGCTAACATAGTTTTGCAGTCAACCGCAACTGCGTAGAGAAAACATCCGAATTAGCAGACTAGCATAGCTGCCAAAATGAAAATGTTCCCTTTAATTTATTTTAGTAAGCAACAGAGATACAACTTTTACAAAAAGTAGATTGAAGTTGTGTTCATTTCATTCATACTGTCATACAAACACATCTCTGGTTCCGCCTAACCTTTAGCCTACTACGATAAACCAGCTAACGGTTAGCTAGCCGCTAGGTAGCTAGCTATCGGAAGGCTTGCACTCACCTCGATCAGAGAGTAATTGATCTCCACGTCGGATTTCACAAATCCCCCGCATGCCACCACTATGTCATCAGAGGAAACGGTCAAAAACTGGGAATAGGTGATACATAATAACACCCAAATGGCTCCCACGTCTGCCCGGATCGTAATTCTCAACATTTTTCGGCTAACTGATCTCTCGATGAAACAACCAACCAAGCAACAGCACGCTGCCTCCGGTTCCGTACCAGCTGAGCTGCTGTCAGAGGCCGAGCGCAGCGCCCCGGGCAGCGGCCTCTGTTGGCCGGAGGTGGTATAACAGGCCAAAGAAAGAAAAGTACAGGGCACAGAAGAAAAAAGCCAGTGGAACCTTTATATATACAGTCTATGAGTGGAGCACGAAGATTATTTCACATAACTTTTAATTTATTTATTTTCCAGTCACCACAGTCATTTACAAATGCTTCATAATAAAGAAAAACAGTACTTATTCCAAAGACATAAACCTTATTTTTAGTAATATAGCACTGACACCCATCATCCAAAACATGCTATAAAACTAATTCACAGTTTCGAGTGACCTTTTTTGTTAGATCAAGATTTACTCAAAACCAATGACAGCGATAATTATGCAAGTAAAACATATGCTTGTCTTAGAATAGTGTTTATCACAGCCCTTGGGTAAACTTAACTTTAATCCATTAAATTGTATATTTCAAGATATAAGTATCTTGAAATAAAAATATATAGTATATATACTCCTTTGGTACTTCAATGTATATATTTTTGCTTGTTTGTTTTGTTGCTATATATATATAAAATGTAATATGAAAAATGTGACAGTAATGGTAAAATGAAAATGATTACAGTTTGAAACGTAGTCGTGTTTTGCATTAATATACAATCATTATTGATGATGAACAGTAGATGATGACAGACGATGCCCACACTGTTTTGTAAACACACAAATTATAAAAAGTAAGAAAACAGTAGTGTTAATACATTTAAAGTGCATACACTCCAGTGGTTATAATAATGCAAGTCCTTCTCAGAAGGAAGAAATGACAGTACATACATCAGATTAAAAACACCACAAATGATATTGTTTTAAAAATACTTGAACATTGCATCCACGTAAGGGTTTTATAATAATCAGATTATCAACGAAAGAACACACAAAAACACACTACATTAATGTAAGCAGGTCCAGAGAAGCTCCGAAGTAGTGTTTTCATAATAAAAAATAGAAGATATTAATTCAGTTTTCAAATCCAGTCCGTCCAGTCTTGTTGTTTTTGGTCTGTATAAGCAGGTAGTGCGTCACACATGTGTGGAGGAGTCAGGAGGTGAGTGTGCCAGGAACACACTTTCATTGAAATTGTTGGAGAAGCTGGTGTGATAGCTGGGGCTTCGGGGCTGGGATTTGGACCCCGGGGATTTGATAGCAGAGAGCCTCTGGGCCTGGCACAGCTTTTGGATCAGGAAACGTTTGTCACGGCCCTCCTGGGATACAAAATGACACAGTTAGTAGGTCCAATTATGGTTATTACTCAAATGACAAATGGCGAGATAGAATAAACCAGAATGGTGAAATAGAATTATAAAATGTATTTTGCAGAAAACCTACCACTACCAGCTGCTCCCTTAGTTGGTTAATAACTCTCTTGTGAGCTCCAGCTAGTGCAATCACATAAAACATGATCAAACTGTTGGGGGAAAACAGGAAGTTGATTAAACTTCAACCATAAAGAGTAAAGAACACTTGTTACAACTGTTCAAATGCTGATGGAAACACGTACCATGTGACAACAAAGAAGGAGACAGCGAAGGCCTCTGATGAGAGAGCGAAGAGGAGGGTTTTGATTCCATGGGGTAGCTCGGATACTGTATTTGGCAGCACCTCCCAGGAGGTGGTGTAATTAACGAATGGTCCACAGGCCTGGGAAGAGTTTATTCTGTGCAACAAAGGAAGAGTGAATGAGGATGTATGCCAAACAAAATGGAGGCAGCAATGAGCTGTGCTAGCATTCTTTAGGTCAGTAAAATGCAGAAGAGATGAACGACAATATATCATGTCAACATGTATGTTTTACATTTAAATGCACAAGTATACAAGAGAGAAGTATAGACATGATATATAATGAAACAGACTGAAAGTGTGCTCTTAAATGTAATAACACATAAAAAAAAAAAGAGTCAATCAGACACTTAAAAAAAACAAGAAAAAACAAGAAATGCCACTTTCAATGCTTAATCATCAGTGGCCTAAATTACCATGAAAAGCAATGTAAAAGGATATTTTTTAAACGACGGCTGTGCAATACGGAGAAAATCTAATATTAGTATATTTCTGATCGGATACCCCAATATCGATAATGCAACGGTATTGTAGGGATGACTATTCGTTCTTTCAAAAAACATTTAGATTATAATAAATATTCATTAGTAACATGAATATAATGGGTAAAAGCAAATAATTGAACAGCTAGAACAGTCCGTAAAGTTCAGAAAACTACCTCACTTTACTGTAATGCAGCCATTATAAACTGGTAAAGTCACATATCTAAGGAGCCCTGGAGGGTTCATAGAGAGAAAAATAAATAAAACGAGGCCACGTTTTATTAATTTGTGCGCGCAAGATGTAATTCGTGGCCTCAATTTAAATAAAACGAGTCCACGCTTTATTAATTTGTGCGCACGATCTACTTTCTCGTTCGCACGAGAAACTTTCTTATGGTTAGACACATCGAACTGCCCGATTATTACGCCATATTATTAGTTTTATGAAGATGTCCGGCCGCCAGGGCGTGTGTGTGTATGTTTGTGTGTATGTTTATGTGTGTGTGTGTGTGTGTGTGTGTGTGTGTGTGTGTGTGTGTGTGTGTGTGTGTGTGTGTGTGTGTGTGTGTGTGTGTGTGTGTGTGTGTGTGTGTGTGTGTGTGTGTGTGTGTGTGCGCGCGTGTGTGTGTGGGCATTTGTTTTAAGATTTTATGATAGTGGCGTTCGTTCCGGTGCACTCCGACAGCATTTAGCACTAGCCTACATCGAGATTAGGTTAAACAAACTTCTTTCACTTGGGAATACACATATGGAGTTAGCCAGACGTGTGTAAATTACTGTTCATGGTAATTTGAAAACAAATGCCGGTGTCGGACACACACATACACCGAACACACACACTCACACAGAGCCGAGCTGAGCACAAACACACACACACACACATCATGTAGCATTTCACGTTTCCATCGCAAAAACAACTTCCTGTCAAAAGCGTAAACTCGCCTTCAAAATAAAAGCATCTAAATAAAAGAGGAAGTTAACCTAAATGACATATACAACTGCAACGAAAGTAACAAAAACAATGTAATATCCTTTTCAGTTTCACAGAACACAAATTGGGTTATTTACACATCATGCACCCTGGTGACCGGATATCTCCTTCATATAACGAGTACTAGGGGGACTAATCGGGCAGTTCGGTGTGTGTGTGTGTGTGTGTGTGTGTGTGTGTGTGTGTGTTTGTGTGTGTGTGTGTGTGTGTGTGTGTATATACATGTATACAATACAGTATAGGCTACTATACTTATATACTCACAATAATTTACTTTTTTTTTTTTTTTTTTAAAACGTAGCAGCCTCGATCTCTATTCAGCTGTTCAAAAGATAAACACAGTGAAGGCGCTGCTTAAAAGACACAGCTCTCTGCGCGCACAGAGCAGATACTGTGAGAGTCACGGACATGAATTCATAGATCAAGGCAGACTGGTTCACAGACTCTCCTGTTTTGCGAATCCGGTGCTTAAACAAATACCTCTACAACTCTGGGCGAAATGTCCCTAAAATGAAGTCCGAGTTTGAAATATATCTCAAATAATGTATGCACTGCCATTTCCCCACATAAACATAACAGTCTGCAGACTGGTAACTTTCTCGTTCGCACGAGAAAGTATATCGTGCGCACAAATTAATAAAGTGTGGCCTCGTTTTATTTAAATTGAGGCCACGAATTACATCTTGTGCGCACAAATTAATAAAACGTGGCCTCGTTTTATTTATTTTTCTCTCTATGAACCCTCCAGGGCTCCGTACATATCTAATATTACAGTATTTAAAATATCACAGACAGCATATTGCCCACTTCACATCAAAATGCAGCAGGGATTACACTTCCAGAGCTAAACAGATTCACCAATCGGTTTAACCGAATATTTTTTGGTGTAGCTCAGTAAATCACACTAAACACAGAACCTGTTGTTCACTACCAAGGTTTTCTGTGTAACAACATTAGCTTCACTTCCCCTGTCTCTCCTCTGCTCGGCGTGGAGAGGGCCCACAGTTGGTGAAACACGAGAGCAGAGGACATTAATGATCGATGCAGCAGCGATCGTAAATCTGTAGTTGATACACTGGTCAATAACAATGCATTACTTACTGTGCCACACTGAAAGAGACGGGCAGGCAGGCCAGAGCCAGGCCTATCAGCAGCACTACCAGGAAGAAGAAGTTAGAGCTTGAGGCTCGGAACGGACGTGTGGCTGGACGGCAGTTGTTAATCAAAGACACCTTCAAACAGGAATCAGAAATGTCAGAAAACAATGGAAACTTCTAGAACTTCTGAATATGATCCATGGAATAAAGTAAGAAATATCACCTTTTTAATATAGAAGATAAAGAAGTACTTTATCGTGCAGATGGCAGGCAGCATCGGGCTGTAGAATGTGCCGATCCAGCAGATGGTCTGACCGTAGACGATCTCCAGCACGTTCTGAGGGATGGAAAACTCCTGCTGGCCAAACCACTTCGCCAGGCCGCAGTCACAGTGCTGCACTATCAGCCTGGGTAGCACAGGGCAACACATGGACAACGGGTTCAAAATGACTAAAGAAGAAAGGATGACAATGACTTCAACATAAAAGTGTTCAAGACATTTGGAGGCCAAAGAATAAAATACACATATATTGCGCCAGCTGTGCAAAGAAGACAACGTGGAAACAGAGTTGGACTGTTTGACAGAATGCACAAAACTCCAACCAATCCGGACACAATATTTCTCCAAATTTAAAAACAAACATCCGTAATTTCACCACATGACAAACAATCCAAAAAATTCCAATCCTGTTAGGAGAGCTCAAAGAGACCTGTCTGGCCGCAGAATATTTATTTACCTGCTTCAAGGTAGGAGCAGTGAGTGACCACACACGCACTTTTTTTTTTGCACGTTATTGTTGGCATGTACAGTTTGTTTTGTGTTTTGCTGTTGTGCCACATTTATTGGTGGCATGTTTGTTTAGTGTTTGTTTTTGCTCTGTTATAACGCCTTGTGTTGAATGCTTTGGCAATGCTATGTGTAATAATAATAATAATAATAATAATAATAATAGATTTAATTTGTTAGCGCTTTTACAGGTGCTCGAAGACGCTTTACAGATAATAGTGAAGAAAAAAGAAGAAAGGAACAACAAATAAATATATAGTTAAAGTTAAAGTCAAATAATACAAAAACAATCACACATGAAAAGCCAGATTGAAGAGGTGAGTTTTTGTGAGTTTTTTGAAGGTGGTGAGGTCGGTGCAGTCTCTGATGGGTTGTGGGAGTGAGTTCCAGAGGGAGGGGGCAGCGAAGGAGAAGGCTCTGTCCCCCCAGGTCCGGTGATTGGTGCGGGTGGGGATGGATAGGAGGTTGGCTTCTGATGAGCGGAGGCAGCGGGAAGGGGTGTGGTGGTGCAGCAGGTCTGTGTTGTAGGGGGGGCCTGGTTGTTGAGGGCTTTGTAAGTAATGAGGAGGACTTTGAAGTTGATTCTTTGACGGACGGGGAGCCAGTGGAGGTTCTGGAGGATGGGAGTGATGTGGTCTCGGGAGCGGGTGTGGGTGAGGAGGCGGGCAGCAGAGTTCTGGATATGTTGGAGTTTATTGAGGAGGTTGGATGGTATGCCATAGAGCAGTGGTTCCCAACCTTTTTTGACTACTGTACCCCCAAAGCATTTCAATCCAACCTAAAGTACCCCCTACTACGCAATCAATCGTGATGATCCCCAGGATATATTAATAGTGTGTGTGTGTGTGTGTGTGTGTGTGTGTGTGTGTGTGTGTGAAATATGTGTGTATGTGTGTGTGAAGTGTGTGTGTGTGTAGCTAAGGTGAAACCTGGGAGTGGAAGAAGGAGAGAAGTGACGAGGAGAGATAGAGAAGAGGAGGATATTTTTGTCTGTGTGACCCAATGCGACAATTAATGTGACACTTAAATCATATTCAATCATAACTAATCATATACATTATAATAGCCATTGTTTAAAGACTTGTATCCCCTTTTTCACATTTGCTCTGCCAGAGCTTGATCTTCTCCATGAATCCACACACTTTGTCATACAAGCTAAGAACATTTGTGTCTTTACCTTGAAGAGAGAGATTCAGCTGGTTGAGTTTGCTGAAAATATCAGAGAGGTATCCCAGCCGAGCTACCCAGTCAGCGTCGTCGAACATAGCCACAAGTGGGTGTGTGTGCTCCGACAGAAATGCCCTCACTTCATTGCGTAGCTCGAACAGCCGCTGTAACGTCTTCCCTCGGGATAACCAGCGGACGTCAGTGTGAAGCAGGAGCTTTTTATGTTCTGACCCACCGTCTTCACAAAGTGACTGAAACAGTCTATGATTCAAAGGCCTGGACTGTATGAAGTTGATCACTTTTACGGCATCATTCAAAACATCGTTTAACTCTGGACTCATTCTCTTGCAAGCTAATGCTTCTCGGTGAATCATGCAGTGCGTCCATGTAACGTCAGGGTTTACCTTTTTTATGTGGGCCATTAATCCATTTACTCTGCCGGTCATCGCCGCAGCGCCGTCTGTGCACACATGAGAGCAAGATTTCCAATCCAGCTTGTGTTGAGAAAAAATGGTCAATAACGTTAAAAACGTCCTGTCCGGTAGTTCTCCCCGTGAGTTTCTTGCAAAACAGAATGTGCTCGTTCATCTCCAAAGTGTCTTTGTAACGCACAAACGCAATCAGTTGTGCTTCCCCACTGACATCCGTTGATTCGTCCAACTGCAAAGCGAACGTACCAGACGCTTTACATTTTTCCACCACTTGGTCAATAATATCAATTCCCATGTCGTCGATCCGATGGCACACAGTATTATTTGACAACGGCACTTTCTTCAGGACATCAGCTGCTTTCTTATCGAACATGGTTTCTGCGAGAATTATAGCAGCAGGCAAGATTAGCTCTTCGGCTATGGTAAATGGCTTTTTCGAATTAGCAACGAGTAGCGACACGGCATAAGATGCCTCCAAGGCCTTGGTTGAGACCGATGTCGCTTTCTTTAGTTTTTCTTGCCTTCCCTTAAATTCAGCCAGCTTTTGGTGGAAAAACTCTGCAGGCTTGCCCACACAGGCGGGATGTCTAGTACTAAGGTGCCGATGTAAATGTGATGGTTTCATGCTATTATTAGAAAGCACGGCGCCACAGATGAAACACATTGGCTGCGGTGGCTCTGTATTTGTGACCGTAAACCCGGAGAGCACATAATGTTCACCAAACTGACGATTCTTCACCTTCTCTGTTTTCATTTTCTTGAGAACGGATTCTCCTGATTCAGCAGTATCACCTGTGCTGTTGTTTCTGGATGAACCAGCTTGACTCAGCCATTGATCCATAATGATTATGTTAACAGAAATGTTGATCTCAATAAACACCAGCGCATTCACTTGATAGGATGTTGATATTTTGCTAGCTAGCAAGAAAACCAGCGCGCCACTACAATGATGATGATGATGATGTAACACCTGACCGTCCGGCGGGAAGCTGAACGCCGCGCCAATAATGATATATAGCCAGCAAATTATTACTTAATTTGAATGCCCCCAATTTTGGTTACATTATTACAGATTATGCATTATTCATTATTTGGGTACAGTTTTCCTGTAAACATTTTAATTAAAAAAAATCTAAAATCAATTTTTTTTTTTTTTTTTAACTTTTCAAAATCTTTTCACGTACCCCCTGGGGACCACCCATGTAACACTAGGGGTACGCGTACCCCCGGTTGGGAAACACTGCCATAGAGGATGCTATTGCAGTAGTCGAGTCGTGAAGTGATGAATGCATGAATCAGGGTTTCAGCAGCAGAGGAGGAGAGTGATGGGCGGAGACGGGCAATATTTTTGAGGTGGAAAAAGGCGGTCCTGGTGATGTGATTTATGTGGTGGTTGAATCTGAGCTGACTGTCGAAAATGACTCCGAGGTTGCGGATGTGAGGGGGGGAGATAGAGTGTGGCTGTCAATGGTGAAGTTGAAATTCTAGATGTCTTTGATACGGGATGGGGGGCCGATGATGATGATGTCTGATTTGGCACTGTTCAGTTGGAGATAGTTTGTTTGCATCCATGCTTTTATTTCTGAGAGACAGTTCGTGAGAGTGGAGTGTGTTGTGGGGGTGATGGTTTTTGTTGAGATATAAAGTTGGATGTCATCGGCGTAGCAGGGAAATTGAAGGTTGTGGCGACGAATTATTTTGCCAAGGGGGAGCATGTAAAGGATGAAGAGGAGGGGGCCAAGCACCGAACCCTGGGAGACGCCTTGGGACAGAGGAGCAGTGGAGGAGGTGCAGTTGTTGATGTTGATAAACTGATGTCTGTCGGTGAGGTAGGATTTCAGCCAGGAGAGTGCAGTGTCGGTGATGTTGAGTGATGATTCGAGGAGGGACAGCAGGATGGTGTGGTTGATGGTGTCGAATGCTGCGGTGAGGTCGAGGAGGATGAGGATGTTCAGGTTGCCGGAGTCAGAGGAGAGGAGGAGGTCGTTTGTGATTTTCAGAAGAGCTGTTTCTGTGCTGTGTTTTGATCGGAAACCGGATTGAAATGGCTCAAAGAGGTTATTGGAGCTGAGGTGGGATTTTAGTTGTGAGGCAATGACACGTTCAAGTATTTTTGACAGAAAGGGGAGATTTGAGATGGGCCGGAAGTTGGACATGATGTCAGGTGTGAGTCCAGGTCTTTTGAGAATGGGTGTGACAGCAGCCAGTTTGAGAGAGGGGGGAACTGATCCAGATCTGAGGGAGGAGTTAATGATGGTGGCGATGAGCTGGGAGATGGCAGGGAGGCTCTCTTTAACAAATTTGGAGGGCATTGGGTCAAGTGTGCAGGTGGAGTTAATTCCAGTCATGAAGTGGGACAGTTGCATGGGGGTCACAGGGGAGAAGTGGGACAGGGGCTGTGAGGTGAAGGGGGGGAGCCAGGAGAGGAGGTGGGGGGTGCTGATGAGGGTGTCAGATTGCTGTAAATGTTGCTGATTTTGGTTTGGAAAAACGAAAGGAAGGAGTTGCACTGTTCGGTCGTGAAGGACGAGGTGGCGTTGTCACAGGGTTTGAGAAGTTTGCTGATGGTGGAGAACAGACGCTTGGGGTTGCTGGAGCCAGACTGAATGAGTTGTGAGTATTAATTAGACTGGGCTGCTTTGAGTGCATTACTGTACTGCTGGAGATAGTCTAATATGTAATATGTGTAATATGTATGTAATATGTAATATAGTGTAATATGTGGTCATGCCAATAAAGCCACTTTGTATTGTATTGTGTCAACAAAACTAGAATAACAGTTTTATTTAAGAATAAAAAAAAGATGTTTTGTCTTTATTGATGAGGACTTACTTTCTGGGAAACTCCACAAAGACGGTGACTGCAAAAATGATGATGAAGTCAAAGATGGTGAGTTTGTACATCTCCTGTCCAATGCGGGTCTCCCAACACTGTGGACAGAAACAGAGGCACAAATCAAGAAGATTGGAAGGAATCCTCTCAGACACATCCCAGTATCAGTTCAGTTTCAACCACCATATGTTACAGAAGAATGGAGTTTATACTAAAAATTGAAATGGAGGATTCAAATAAAATGAAATTTGTATCATCACACATTATCACTGCACCCACTCACATTTAGATTTTACCCATCCTGGTATTAGGAAGGGATGGAAGCTACAATATATATGAAGTGCCCGAGGAGCAGTGTAGCAGTCAGGAGCCTTTGTTTAAGGGCACCTCTCTAGGTACAAGTCCATCCTCTGAACTTAGTACAATTGGAGCTTTGAACCTCAAGTTCTCAAGCAAAGTCTCAAGGGACAGAGCTAAATGATTGACCAAAGAATTACCAAATAAAGTGATCACTTAGCAATCAAGAGCTTATGTAAATGTAAAGTAATATCAATTATTTTAAAACTAAAATGGAATCTTAATAGCTTTAAAACCCCTTTGATAGTTGCAAAAAGAACTTTGATCCACAGGTTTGCATGTCGACATAGAGATAAAAACGTGTTTTTTTCCCAAAGAGTCATTGTTCGTTGTGTTGGGATTAAGGGAAATGACTCACAGAGTAAAGCACGTGGTTATAGCCACAGAGGCAGGGCTCATTTTCACATTTAGTGATCTGAGACCAGAGAGAGAAGAGCAGAACCCCGATGCTGGTCAACCGCATGAAGACACACCTGGGGAGAAAGGACAATGAAAGAATGACGGAGCGTAGCTGAGTAAGTGTTTCACAATAGAAACATGTCCACACAGCTACAAATGTTCCTAAATGCATCGCAATGAGTCAGTTTGAAAAGGAGACGTCACACACACACTCAGGAGGTGAACAAACTATTTTCCAAATCACCAAAGTGTTTAATTTTCCCCCAAGTTGAACACAATCCTCTCATTACTCTAAGCATTGAATCTTTGCATCACCTTTTAAAGGCAAATATGCCACTTTAATATAGTGTTTGTCTCCTTATAAAATTATTTTTCAGGCAAACATCTCCATCAAGAGAAAAAATGAGAAAGTAGATGAATGGAAGTCTGCAGTACCTCATGAGAGTGAAGCGGATCTCGAAGGCAGGCGAGTAGTCCTCGTAATTGATTATAGCCGAGAAGAGGAGGGGGGTGATGAAGTTAGCCAAGGTGATGACAATTGAGGGGAGATACTCATAGATGAGATCCACGATGAAATTTTCCTGCAACCAATGCCAGAGAAGGATATCAGATCAAAGATTTTATTTAAATGTCATCAACTTTTTCTCGCAAATTTGAAAGAAAGAGCTTAGCTTTTACAAAATGTTTTAGATAACAAGGAGAAAAGAGAAAACAGTTGGTTAAGTAGCAACATGCAGACATTTTGACAGGAGGATAACAAATGTTTGGAGTGGTGGTCGGATTCCGTTACCTTTTTATTATCAATCTGGACTTCCTGGGAGAAGATGGTGGCTAGGTAAATGCTGTAGAAGCAACCCATCAGCACGCCGATGACGAAAAGGTTGAGGATGAGGCGGATGAGGTAAATCCGGCACCTCTGTTTGCGGGTTCGATCTGCTATTTTCTGTTTGATCCTCTCCTCCTCCAAATCTGTCTGAGGATAGAACAGAATAAGACATTTTAAAGGCTGGCAAACATTCAGCGGATAGATAGAATAAACATTTGCAACAATGTATTAATCAAACTAAATACACTATGTTATAAACTAAAAGTGTCTGCAGCAGCATCCATCCAAAGTTGAATATCAATTTGGTGAAAGGCACTAGACGATAAGACATCCTGAAGAGTCAGATATCTTAGTTATACTTGTCAGTAGTTTATAGAATAAAATAAAAAAACATTCATTTTACTCAAACACATACCTATAAATAGTACAACCAGAGAAACTGATAATGCTGCAGTGGTCTCTTAAGTTTTTCTGGATGCCGTACCCCCACTTATTTGGAGCATGATCTTTTTTTCAATAGTCTAATAAATATAAAATCATTGCCAGTGTTATCAGTTGCAAGTGTGCATTTGTTGTAATAAAGATAAAAACATAATACATTTCACAGTAATTATAATAAAAACTAAAAACGATTTCCTTAAAAAATATATGATTCGTCATCACGCTCGTGACCCCGCGGCGAGCTGGGGGTGTGTCACTGACACACCCACGGCGAGCCCGATTTTGCGGCAGCTCTTTCCCTCAAGAACGCTAACGAAAAAGCTCTATAATGGCAGGCAAACTTTTTTTACTTGACTTCTTTCTAAAAAGAATATCATTCACAAGAAGAAAGAGGCTAGCAGCACCGAAGCTACAAGTGAAGCTGCTACTAGTACATCATCAGAAGAGCCTAATCAGAATAATTTCGAGTCCAGATTCAATGTTGTTTGCATAAGTAGGCTATATTATTCGTTTCGTTTATTTAATAAGTACATTTCAGGACAACTTTGGGAATTTTGTTTGTTTGTTATGAGTTAGAGAGAGAGAGAGAGAGAGAGAGAGAGAGAGAGAGATTGAGAGAGAGATTGAGAGAGAGAGAGATGCTTAGCTGCAATACTGTAGCTTATGCAACTTAGGCCTATAAATTGTTTATGTAACTTATGTGCCAGTGTGTCCATGGTTTTGAGTCTGTGTGTGTGTTGAGCGCAGCGCCGTCTGCTTTTTGCAGTACAGTAACTAGAGTAGGATTAAGCATACCGGTAGTTTCTGTGGACCTGTCTGCCCGTGTTGTGAGTGCACTGCGTGCGTGCGCACGCACGCACTTGTGTGGCATTGTTTGGAGCCAATTAAAATAGCGTTCCCCCAGTACAAAAATCCCCACTACACCACTGCAGATGCCCTTATGTTATGTCTCAGTTCATGTTTAAAGGGGTCCGATTATGTTTGTTATTTTGCATTTTTCCCTTTCCTGTAGTGTGGTATATATTGTAGGTTATTGTGCATGTAAATGGACTGTAAAAGCTAAAATCCCTGTGTCCCCTCCAGAGGGAGTTTCTCTCCCACACACTCACCCCCTGCCTGAAACGCCTCCATTGGACTCCTTTGTTTACTTCTGTAACATAGTAACTTCACTATGTAACACTCACACCTTTATTTGCTGGCGCTCCAACAAATTGTATGTGATAGGCTAAGGGGCGGGAGATCTATAAGCGGTTGACCAATCACAACAAAGCCGGCCAGCTGCACAATAATAAAACAAGTTCAACTAAAATGATGAACAGTTGGAAGAATCACCCTGAGCTCGTAGAGCAGACTGCTCCTCTTGAGCCGCACTGCGTTCTCGTTGGTGATGCAGAAGTCCCAGCCGGCGAAAATCTTGTTGCAGAAACTCTGGAAACGATCCTCATCCTGAATCAGGTTACGTTTAAATCCTGTGGCAGACCTTGAAGAAAAGTAATCCAAAGTGAACATCACTTCCAGAGACTCAAACTAACTCCACATGTTTATTTATTTAATTTTCAGTACCTTTTAACAATCCAGATGAGACTGAAGAACAGGTAGGCTATGGTGACCAACAGGTAGGCCAGCGGCAAATTGTAAGTGGAATTAGAAAAGTGGATTTTGTCCGCTTTGTAGTAGCCGTAGAAAAGATAAGTCTGTTCCAGAAAGCCCTGTTGATAAAGCACAAAAGAAAGGTGAGAAAACAACACATCCCTTTTTCTTCCGGGGGACTTGTACATGTGAAGTGTAATGACTTACTCCTCCAGACAGCAGATCTGTAATGTGCTCATGAAAGATGACCAGCCCTCGCCGAGCGCTGCTGGGATATACACTGCACTCACTTCCTGTAGCAAAAAACAGGAAAGTATAAGACTAATGCCTGCCTTGTTTTAATCTAAACGTTGAAAGTGTCCTCTCACCTAAATTCAGGTTGTAGGTGATATTCCCCGAAACGTTAGGAGCTATGATGATGGGTAACATGACGAAGCTGAACATGAGCACAAAGATGATCAAGTTGAGCATGACCAGGAAGCGCAGGAAGGAGAAGTACGACAGGATCCCTGTGCCGAACATCCCTGGGAGAACAAGTGGAGAGGATTCAATTATCAAAACAAAATTGGTCCATTTTCTGTGTGCAATAGTATGTTAACATGTTGGCCATCATGAGAGGAAATTAATAAAAGTCAAAGGACAATTCATCTGAGAGCTGCCAAAAAGATGTTTTTACAGTTTTCAATTTTATTTTGTTTCTAAAACATAATATTGCCCTGAGTATTTGGAAGGTGCTGTCAGCTGTGTTGGTTTTAAATCATCCTCTTTTGTTAGAATTCATCTCTAAAAGTCTGTCATTAAGTTTGACACACATGCAAAACAGAGTTGATTTAAATCAGTTTGGATCAGATTCACCAGAACATCTATTAGGATAGTCACCCCGAGCTTTCTTAAGCTTTGGTCGGAAAGAAGCTGGTTTTATCCTTTGTTATTACAATATGGCTTTTAAATCTGTATGTAAGAATGAACTTTATGAAATATGCAGATCCTGCATGTTCTGAATTTGTATCTTCTTAGTTGCACTAATGTAAGTAGCTTTGGATAAAAGTGTCAGCTTGATGAAATGTAAGGTAATATGAGCTCATATTTCATGCCTCACCCTCTATGAGGTGGATGTCGCCCCTCCAGAGCTTCAGGGAGCCCAGCCACTGGTGAACATCGTCCCTCAGCCTCCTCAGATGCCGGCGGGTGCTGTGCTCCAACTGTTTCAAACTGCTGAGCTCTCGATCTTCCTCCAAGCGCTGTGTGCTAAGAGTGAAACACATTGTTGCTACATAATACCCTTTAAACATAGCCAGTAAAATAAGAATGTAAACACTTTCAAAACAGCGTGTAGAGACAGTGTAGACTAGAGTGATATTTCTCCTACTTGTCTCTCCGTTTCTCGGCCATGGTCCTGGGGAGTTCCCTGATGGGTCTCTCCTCCGTCTGATTCTTCTGTTTCTCCTCACGCCTGCTGATGGTGCCCACGCCCCATTTCCCACTGCCAGAGGAGCCGATGCGCCCTCGGGAGCTGCTCCTTCGCTTGGTGCCAGCCGTAGACGACTTCCTGCGGTACAGCAGGGACTGGTAGCTGGGGAGCTGGTCCAACAGTGGGTTACTGCTGACCCTTCCACTACGATCAGTGTAGAACACTTGGAAAGGTGGACATAATATGATTGCAGAGTTATTACTTTGGATAATGGTTATGATATAAGGCTGCAAGATTTTGAAAATAAATATTCTTTCATCACTGGATTGAATTAAAATCATTTAGTGACTGATGCTGATTGCTCCAAGAGAAAAAAACAATGCTGCAAAACATATTTGTGGGCATTATAAATCCATTGATAAAGCAGCAGTGTTACTAATATTGCTCAAAATCAGGATAGTCCCATTCGTCACAATAATGACCTATCCATGTCAACAGCAATGGGTAATCCCATGCCTTTAATGATACTTGAACCTGCCATAAGTACATTTCTCGATGACAATAGTTATTAATACAAACATTATGTTAAATGGATATGTTGTTGAGGAGGTAGTTTGTGGATTCTTTATTTTTATTCTCTTACAATGTTATATTGTATCCATATAAACTTCAGTGGGATCGAATTTACCTGGGTTATGTGTCAGTGTAATCAATGCTGTGAAAAACTACTACCACTTCTATCAAATCACATGAGGATGTTATAATTTCGTAAGAAAATAAAAAATCTCCAAATGTTAGAAATGACATGCAGGGTATCTATAAAACCAAATCAATATGTTTGATTCAGTACAAGATTGTAGCTTATGCCTGTTTATAAGTGAAAACATTAATATTGAGACAAGGTGTTGCATTTTCTCCAGCAACTAACACTGGAGTTAGGTATTTTCCTCCCTTGTTCTGCTTATCCAGCTTCAGAGAATGCCTACCCAAGAAGCAGACTCAGCAATACATGCAAACAACGTAGTTTTGGTAAAGAGAGTCAGACGAAACCAAACAATACTTGAAAAGTCCATAACTTATTCCAAAAACCCTTTAACAATACATCAGCTAACCTGTCATAGGTGTTAGCCTGTTGTTAGCGATTCTTTGACCTAAGTTTGAGGCTAGCGTTACTAGCTTTGTAGCTAATGCTGCGGTATGTTTAAATAGACCCAGCTCACTTATCAGTAGGGATAGCTGCAGATACAAGTATAGCATTAACTTCCTGTTTACCTGAGTCGACCTCCATTGTTTCCTTCTCCGAATAACAATAGCTATTTGTTGGATAATATTAGCTAACAATTAACCGAGCAGAGTTAGTCAACTGGGAGTTGGAGTTGACTCCGCTGTCAGACTTCCCAGAGACCACTTCCTGGATGTGGATACAGGAGCAGCCCGGAGCGCACTCACTGGAATCAGTGGGGCAAAAAGTACTCAGATACTTTACTTGAGTAAACGTAGAAATATTATGGTTTTAAATACTCCATTACAAGTAAAAGTCCTGAGGTCAAAATGTTACAGTAGAAGTATAGACGTATTATGAGTAGTAGGCCTACTCATTGTGCAGAATGGCTCTTTTAAAATGTTATTATTATTACTGATTATTAACCTGTTTTTTTTTATCACTAACAAATATACATAATATGTTTTCCAATGTTGTAATTTGTCAATGCAGAACATATTTAGGATATTCTGAGTTTTGTGCTACTCTATAAATGTGTGTGTGTGTGTGTGTGTGTGTGTGTGTGTGTGTGTGTGTGTGTGTGTGTGTGTGTGTGTGTGTGTGTGTGTGTGTGTGTATACAATACAGTATAGGCTACTATACTTATATACTCACAATAATTTACTTTTTCATATATCATTATATTGTACAAACATATTACTTAACTACAACTTTCAAATAAATGTAGTGTAGTAAAAAGTACAATATTTCCCTTTGAGTGCAAGTATAAAGTAGCAGAAAACGGAAATACTCAATTAAAGTATACATACCTCAAAATTGCACTTGAGAAAAAGTACTTAGAGACATCCACTACTGACTGTAAATGTATTGTATTTAAATGGCATGTTATTGTATATGTTCCTGTTTCATTCAGTGTTTTTATTACTGGTTTAAATATATATATATATATATATATATATATATATATATATATATATTTACATTAAATGGAATCTTTGTTAATAGTTTCAATCCCTCATCTATATGTAAATGTATGTTATTTATAAAAGAGGAAAATGAATTAACTTGTATGAAGTTATTAAAGGGTACTGAGCGTTTTATTAATGCTGTTAGTTGGAACACCCTGAAAAATACATTTAAAATAATAATGGTTCAAACTGATGCAGCACAATGAAAGTTTAACTGCTAGATGGGTCAAAGTCAAACCTCAAAAAACTGCATCGCACATTTCTCAAAATGCAAGTAAATACCACCTTTTGATACTATCCCATGACTAAACTCCGTTCCCAACTAAGTTTGAACTATGTCAGAAGTATTCAGGATAATGCAAGTAAACAAATCAATAATATATAGAACATTTTATTGCAGACATTTTACATAATTATACTTTGAAAAATCAAGATCTTATAACAGTGAGCAACAATGCATGATATATCTGGCAAAGTTATGCTGCCTAAGGAGACTTGAAGTGCATGTTGTTTAATGTTTACGGGAGGGGAAGGAATTCCCCTTTTAGTTAGTGAGTGCATGGGCAACGGTAATAACATCCATTTTGCATGGGCACTTCCTTCTAAAGGAAATTTAAGTTGTTGGCAGGTTTCTTTTCTGTCTCTATATTCATTTTTCTTTACTATCTTTTTACCACCACATGGGAACTACAGCAGATACAGCATGGACTCTTGGACATACACTGCATGTCCTAATAAGAATGGCAATTACATTTTAACCTTAGGGGGTTTAATTATTTTTGTCACATCACAAAGTGTCCACATGGGATTTACTTAACCCACTCAGAAGCAGTGGACTTTTACCTTTATGAGCTCAGCGCTTCCTGGTACCCAGACAGTGCTTGGTTTTATCTCACGGACGGTGGTGCTCAGGCTGATTCACTCCTCACGCTTGGTCAACACGGACAGCAGAAAAACTAGAAGACATTTATTTCTGCAACCCTCCAGCATTTTGTTCGGACTTTTCGATTGTATTATTTTCCAACATCACCACAACAAGGTAAGCAGTGAGAAAAAGTAGTTTATCAAGATTTTATTTAATTATCTGGACAGCATAGTATAATCTATGATAAACTACTTTAACTCCTACACTATTTGTAGTCCTGCTAGATGAGATTTTTTCTTTCCTATTTCCATTATTGATGTATCACACTGCAGTTTTAATTCAGATCTTCCTAGTCTGCCGTCCTTCAGTGGCTGTAGAACCATATACTTTCCATGTGATGGAAACCAAACCTAATGTTTGAATTAATGATGACCCGATGATGATGGGACCAGGGGATTAAATAACACATCCTCCCCCCCCCCCCGACAATGTAGCTGTCACTCTGTGCACAGAAAGGCACTTGGTGTTATGCTACTTGTTTACTGTGAAGCTGGCATAGGAAGCTTCAATACAACACTCAATGAAGGACTATTCTCTTATCTTCCTCATGATAACTTTGCACACTATCATAGTCATCTTAAGATCAAGTTTTTAAAATGCACTAGGGACGGGACTGAACAAACATCAACATATCAATAGAGCGACTGCTTCAGGGTGAGCTAAAGTATCGCTGTTGTCTTCACAGAAGAGCGAAAGGATCAATTTGAAGGATCTCATGACAAGTTACAGTAATGGAGGATTATTCAACCCTGCCTACCATGACAGCGAGACTCTGGAAATTGATAGAAGGTTTGTTGCAATATGATAAAATGTGTCTTCAAATTTGCATCAGTGAACTATTTATTCTGAAAAATGTGTTTTACTCTTTTACATACCAAGCGTGTATTTCAGTGGGTGCTGTTTGCACTCAAAGGGCATGTCATGTACTATAAAAGAATGAACAGGATATCTTCAAGGATCAAGCAGCATATGTATATGTATATAACTCTCTTCTGTTAAACATTACGGTAAACTTTAAGAGACAAATACATTGGTGTGTTGGTCTCTACTCAGAAGCCTTATCCTGCACTTCCTTGTAGGATATTATATCACCTCCTTAAAAAACGCTCAATATTAAGCATATCTATGACACTGATTATAATCATCAGTTGAAATTCCAGTTCCTTCCTTGAACTGATAACCTCAGTGCTCTTAAGTGTTATAAACACAAACAGTGTGACGTCAATGTTTTTTCTTTATCGTCACACATTTGTTGTATAGGTCTTCCAGCAAAACCCCCCTCCACACTAACCCCTACGCCCGGGGTGAGGGTGCAGATGGACATTACTCCACTGGTCACATCAGCAGTGATGATGCTTTAAGGAGGGTGCCGCGGGGGGGTTGGCAGGAGGAGAGCTGGAGGGGGAGGGAAATCCTCCCCATGGGCCACATCTCAACACGCCCTAGGAGTCCTTCATGGCAGCATGACATCAGTGAGTGGCCAAGCTACATCTTTTGGACTATGGGACAATAGTAAAGCTGGGATAGGCAGTGTAAGGGAAACTTCTGCAGCAATGGAAAGTTAGGACTCAGAGAGACACGAGGAGAGTTGGAGCTTTGATGTCAAACACGGATCTTTAATACAAGCATTGGCCGGAGAAATTCACATCACAAGTCACACAGTCAAAGGTTCTGAATGCACTGGTGGGTTGCCATGTCAAATCTGACCAGCCTATCTCTCGATAGACCTTTTAACTAGTTTACAGAGAGTTAATGAGCATATTGGGGCGTTAAAACCTGGAGACACTGAATCACTTATCAGGCTCTGTGACCGAGAGTTGACCGGTCATAAAACTGGTAATGTCAACAATAGCTGAGACTTCCCATTCCTTAAGACAGATAACAGACTTAGGGTTGGTCGTAAACGTCAACACACAGAAAAGGTTAGACTCCTAGGAGTAAGACCAAATTAATCCCTAACAGGCCGTATGTTTTTTTTGGGTCGTTTGACAAAAATAAAATTATAACCTTGCAGCATATTGTAATTTCAGTGGTCTCAATGGAAACATAGATTTGCCTTGTTTTCAGGCCTTCACTAGTTTCTTCTCTCTGTTGATGAAAAAGGGTGTTTCTTTTGGCTGTTCAATAAATGCAGTTGCATGTGTGTGGCCCTTTAGATATTGATAGCATGATCCAACGGCACAAACCCTTTTAGCAACCTAAAAATGTACAGACTTATCCAAAAGAAAGTCTGACAATTTTCTCTTGCACTTCGAGATAGAGAGAAATATTGTTAAATGTTTAGCCTATTGCTAACCGTAGCAAAAGACTTAACTGCGGCTAGCACCCAGCAGCTTGTGGCTGCATTTCACATCTAGCTCACATTAGCTTACAGCTGCAATTAGCAGAAGGCTTAACAATTAGCAACATTTTCAGTCCAACATGAAAGAAGCTAGCTAAAACCTCTAAAAAATGATTATCATTTGAAAAGGCTCTGAAGGCCCACACATTTAAAACAAAACAGAAAGGTAGTTCTTATTTAATTGTGGCTTTATAACCCTATTCAAAATCATCTGAATGACGTACAGTTTACTGTATATATCTTTTTCTTGTTAATGGTAGGAATGGATGCAGAATACTGCAATATCAATAGAATTACAATACGCTGAGAGCTTTCTTTGGAAATGTTGCCTCTTGACGTCAAGAAAAGTCTGCCTATCCCAGCATCAATTTATGACGTAAACACATTCTTTTTTGTGCATGACGACTACGGCTATGTCATTTGTCGTTTTGTTTCTATGTGCCTCTTTGTGTTGCTCAGTGACAAGTTTGTTGAAACTTCTACTTAACCTGCTCTCTTTTATTCAGATCACAGTACCTTCCAAATCCCACCTGACTCTCAGTATGATCAATTACTTTCCATCCGCCTTCCTTCCACAACATCAGGTAATGGTTAAACTAAATGTACTCCTTAGACAATAGTTTCTTTTCACAGTTTTGTTGCGCTCTGTTGCCATGGTTTTGCTAAACACACAGTAAAAGTGGTAAAGTGCATTACAAGACGATACTTTTTAATAAATGTGACATTCATGTTGACCTGTTGACTTTGATTATCAATCAAGTTAGCTAAGTACTGGATAATCATTAATGAAAGGTCTGCAAAACAGAACAGTGACAAGGAAGTTTGCAAAGAAAATGAAACAGAGGGAAAGGGGTTGTGGGGAAAATATCGTCTTAATCTGAAGGACACAATATAAATGTTTTGGAAACGTCTGTTTAGAAAGTGAATATTTGGGTATGTGTGACCCATGTTAATCACGCTGTACTGTAACTAAATCCCTTTAGAATGAATCTTCAGTTTAAGGCAGCCTAATTCTGCCATTGTGATAAAAACAAAAGGTCCTGTGACTCATTCTAACGAAACCTTCTCACAATTTAATGTCATAATATCTTGAAATAACAAGAAACATATTTTGATTAGTATGTTAGCAATGGAACTGAGAGCATTCTAGCAAGCTAACGTTTAGCTCAACGCATAAAGTGTGACTCACAGAGTGAAATTATACTATAATTTAAATGTAAAAGACTTAACGTTAACATATTACCTGTGAATAACACTAGTCTCTTGAAATACACAGTTGGCTCAGTAGTCAGTCTGCGGTGCCAACAGTAGGCTATGATAGGTTTAATCAGGAGTAAAGATAAAGTCAGTAGTATAGCACCAGAAAAGCTCACATTGCTATCAGTTGTACTTTGGCGGTGCACTAACTGAAGGTAATAAGTTCAACGTTTGTGTGCTGTAATTAATCAGGAAAAAAATAAAGAGACAAAGTAAATCTCAGTCAAGCTGCGGTGGTAGGGTAAATGTTTGCATGTGTGAGCAGCTGCAGGTTTTACATTTAAAAATGCAGACCCTGATAACTGTCATGCTGCTCCTGTTTTTCCCATATGTCCCGGGCAACACAAGTTTGCCTGTAGATCTCAAGTTTATTTTGGCAATCACAGCCGAACAACATAACTCAATGGGCATCATTCACTAATAAGTATGTTCTTAATTAAGTCTGTATGTCAGATTTATGACATCTTCCTTAACCAAAGATGTGTTTATGCCTGTGTTCTTATTATGATGGATCCCATCGGCCTCTTACAGTGAAGCGTTTGTAATGTAATGTTTATTTATTTGAAAGGTCCATAATGATTTGTTAAATAACGAAAATAATTATCAAAAAATATAATAAATGCTAAAGAAATATGATAATTTGAACTGAATATTTCAAAAAACAGAAAAAACTATTATAATATATAAAACAGACAAATAAATCGCAATAAGGAATTTTCTTTTAGAACGATTGGTTGATGAGGCACATTATTGTCTTCATGTTTGCGTTCCTCCAGGTAACATGACGATGAGAAGGAGGGGAATATCAATGAGACGGATGAGCATGTTTCCTAACGGTGATCCTAACCACGTAGCCTTCACAGAGGAAGCCATAAGGAACGAGATGGAGAATGGTAAGAGCTTTTGAATGTGGAGAAGAGTGACATCTAATCTACATTCATACAACTTTTACATAGAAAATGTTTGTCATCATGTGTGTGACAGAGGAACAGAACCTGGTAAAAGAGCTTGTTGCCCTATCAACACGAGACAGAATTTGGGCGATTCGGGACCTTCCAATGAGCTTTGATGAGAAGAAACAAATAAGGTGGGTTTTTCACTGAGAAGAAGATGTTAATTAGCTTCCTTGTTAGACTATTTCTAGGCACAAAGCACAACCTTTACACCCTGCTGGGAACCATAAATATGGAACGCAAAGCCAAGATACAGTGTTGCAATATTGATCACTCGAGGAAAAGTGACAGAATTACACACTGCTCTTGTTTCAGGGCACACTACACAAGAAACTATTGAAATGACAGAAAGTCCAAAGGTTTTTTCGCCACACTACAACATTATATCATTCTGGCAGATCGTCTAGCTCATCAGGAAATATAGATTTTCAAGACACTAATGTCATTATTGTAACAAATTAACTAGATTTATGATACTTCGTAATCCGCTTATCAATAATAAATAAAATGTGTGATAAATAATGAGTACAAATGTAAAGTATGATAATACCTTTCTGGTCAAGATTATGGATTGATTATGTTGACAAAAATAATAATAAGAAAAATATCACCAAAAACGTGTAAAATGTTCATGCTACAGGAGAGAACTATGATATAAGGATCAGATTATTACAAATAAAACATCACACTAAATGTACAGACTTTAAAATGTTGTTATCTAGCTGATGATTAACCTGCACTGCTACAAAGCCCTAAATCATGTTTCGTTTTTATTACTTTAAGAAATGTTTTAATAAAGTTGTATAGAGTAGGTTAAAAAAATTACTCCTACTTCTAACTATATTCTACATTTCTTCAACAGGAGCCAAGTGCTCGCATTCAAGTCTGCCAAGAAATCTCGCCAGTTCACATGTTTTACAGACTGCTCTGAGAACATGTCACTGGTAAGTAAACGACATGCTGCAACGCCTTACTTAAACAATTAAACCATCTGATTCATCACCTATGTGTTTATTCTACACAGTCTTTCCGCAGGTGCGGATATGGTATAAAATCGGCCAGGCAGACCCTGGAGCTGTGGCAGGGCATCATGAAAGAGATCGGTGGCACGTTTGGCACCAGCGTGCTCTCCTACTTCGTGTTCCTCAAGTGGCTGCTCATGTTCAACATTTTCTCCTTCCTGGTGAACTTTGGCTTTATCACCATCCCGCAGCTTGTTTACAGCCCCTGGCCCAACATATCTCCGAATGTGAGCTTCAGAGGACTTGAGATACTGACTGGAGCAGTAAGTGGAGGCTCCCACCACAACACATACCTGTAAAGCCACATCTATCCAAATGGTCCAAAAAACGTTTCAATATTTTTTTACTAAATCAAAAAATTGTATGTTCACATGAAATTATTATGTGTAAGGTTACATATGACCCCACAGTGATATATAACCCCACAGCTTAATCAAACCCCATAGTGTTGTTTAAATATGCAAACATGCAAACAACAAAGTATCTTATTTATTATGTGCTAGTTTGCATGAATTCCCGGAACAGATATCTGAAAGATGAGAGACAGGTTCAAAGGTGTAGTTTCCTTATGTGGACATATTAGAATTAAAGGTTTTTACAGAGGTTACTTTGGATATCTCTTTGTCTTAAACCTCTTAAGCCCCAAGCCTGTTTTTCAGGTTTCAGGCTCGAAAATGACATTCCCAGAACAAATGACCATATCTTCCCTTCTAAAAGGGTTAAATTAATAATCTTTTTTCTCAAAGTAATGATAAACCTGTGAGTTGGATGTAGAAAGTCAGAATCAATATAGATGTTTTTTATTTTAAAGAAAATTCAGATTGAACATGGTAAAAAACTGTAAATTATTTTGTACTTATAGTGAAACTAACCTTGGATGATGGGTTAGTAGACTAAAAGCTTTAGGAATCCAACGTACAACATATAATAAGTACCTTGTATCAAGATTGATGTAAAAAAAGTTATATTTTACCTTTTTAGACAGATTTAGCCAAAAAGACCTCTTCTGGGGCCATTTGGGTGGATTTTCCTCATCTCTGGCCCCCCTTCTTCGATTTTGACATGTGACATCTCTTTCTGACCGTTAGAGCCAATAGAATCGAAGAGAAATCGTCACGCACACACTCATGTTAAAAAAAAAGGTGGCATCTTTGCGCATTCAATCTTGCTACAGAGCTTAGGATCTCCCTGCTCTGATATTTGAAAACGGAATTGCAGTTTTATTGCTTATAGATTATTATCAGAACATTTCAAAGGGGACACAGTCACATTGGATATTAACCTATGGATTAACTAAAGCATCGTTTTTATCGTTTTAATGCCATTGAAGACCAGTTTTGACCAGACAAAACCAAGGTAAGCCATGTTAGCGTTTTAGGCTACCTGGCGCCACATGTTTTGATGTACGTTTTTGTTGGTAACGTCGCGAGTTTGTATCTTTCAGTGTTGAGGTGAGCATCGTTAGATTCTGTGTCTTTACGATCATAAACGATGTGTTGGATGTGCAGCTAGGATAAGTAATAAGGGAGCTAGGAGTGATTTTCGGTGCAGTAATAGGTTAGCCTTTAGTTCGCTCGGGGCTAATTCAGAGGGTCAGTGTTAGCATTGTTTTTGAGTTTTTTCCCGTTATATGGATATCAAATATTCATAGTTTATTAAATATTAAGGTTCCTTATACGTTGTTTCCTGCAAATTACGCGATTTCGGCCCCGGAATCGGGTCCGTGGGGCTTAAGAGGTCCATAAATCAGAAAATAGTGTCAATGGTTATAAAAAATAAATAAAACGAAAATGTGCCATGTTTTTAGGAATAAAATGTTACACAAAACCGATATCTTTATATTTAAAGATAAATATATATATATAAATATATATGTAAAATGACACGTATTAGACACTACAGGTTAATAGGCTATGAAGAACAACTAATCCAGGTTTCAATTAACTTCCATAGTTGGTTACTTACATTTGGACAATTATCTTTGTATAAAATATTCTTTAAACGCTAAATATTGGTACATTTAAGAGACATTCACAGACAAGTAGTTAAATACACACCGTAAAATGACCAGTGTGGAAAAAACTATGTTTTTGACATTGTCTGGCCTTATGTGAAGATGCTCAATAAATATGTATTTTTCCCAATGCAATATAAATGTGTTTTGGTTTCTCCAGGGTTACTTCAACAACACTGTCATGTACTACGGGGGCTACAGCAATGAAACCAAGGTGCATCTAGCGGAGTACAACATGCAGTTGGCTTATTTCTTCACCATTGCAGTCTACATGGTTCTGTGTGGAATTGCACTTATCTTCAGGTCAGTCCAATTGTCCATAAAACTATATAATGTAGAGAACATTTTACATTTCCTTAAATTACATTAAATTACATGAAGTAGTTTCAAATGTACGTTGCCTATTTTCGTCACGCAGCATGGCCAGCTCATTCAAGACAAACTATGTGCTAGCTGACCCTGCTTCAAACAGTGCATGGCAGCTTCTGTGCAGCTGGGACTTTAATATTACCAACGATAAGGCAGTGAGACAGCGCAAAAACAATCTACGAGTGCAACTCAAGGTGACTATTACTGTGTTAAAATATATCAAATAGGAGCAGCTCTCAATGCAATGTTGAATATATTAAAGGTGACCTATCATGAAAAATGCACTTTTGTACGTCTTTTATACATGAATATGTGTCCCCGGTGTTCCAGGGAGCTCACCAAGTGTCAGAAAACACAACCCTCTCTATTTTCCTCCATACCCAAATCTCTAAAAAAGGGGCTGCAACGGATCTGATAAAGACTGATCCAGATTTGAACACTTCTGTACAGTCACAGAAGTGGCGCTACGGCTATT
Source organism: Notothenia rossii (assembly GCF_949606895.1). Taxonomy (NCBI): domain Eukaryota; kingdom Metazoa; phylum Chordata; class Actinopteri; order Perciformes; family Nototheniidae; genus Notothenia; species Notothenia rossii. The sequence continues at coordinate 31,335,244 of NC_136912.1, read as the reverse complement.
GGGCCAACTCCACCAATCAGGAGGAGACAGCCACGGACATTGCCGTTCGAAAGCGCTGGAGACGCTGTAGTACATATGCCAGGCCTGTAGATGGTGCTGTTCTCACAGAATCAGCCCATGAAAAGACAGTGTTAAATTGAGGAATGGCTAAAATGCATGATCTGTTTGGTATTTTGAAAAATAAAAAGTATAAATATGCCTTATATAGGTATGGTCCTACACTATTGTATTCAAATATAGCATGATAGGTCCACTTTAACAAATGTATTGCCAATCTAAGCTTTTAAAGATTTTTTCACAATAAGCATTCAACAAACTTCAGACCATTAGTTATCTCAAAGGTTAATTACTGTTTTAAAACACAACATGCACCTCGTAATTTTTTCAGGAGTCCATGTCAGAGAAGGCCCAGAGGGAGTGCCTTACCCTCTCTGAAAGTCTGAAGCACTTTGGGGTTTATCTGGGTGCCTGGCTGCTCTCCACTAGCCTGGCTGTCGGCACTGGAGCTAGCATCTATTATCTCTGCCAATTCGAACAGCAGGTACACAAAACTAAACTGAAACTAAGTTTTATTGTTAAATTGGATTAAGTATTCTTTGTTTGATTTAGACTACATAGAGGTTTCATCGTCTGTACGAGTCTTATTGTTCCATTAAACCAGTATTAACAGAAAAATATTTTTACTGATCCCTTTGTCTCCATGCTCTGAGAAAAAATGCGTATCATCGTACTTTATGGCATGGTAATTTAAATTCAGTATCAGCATGCGTCATAAGATTGCAAATTACTTACAGTTATATGCCGAGTTATTTACTGGCAGTGCAGGGTTTGATTCATTTCTTTGCACACAGTGTTGTCCGTCTAGCACTATGTTGAGCTGACCTAACCCCTTATCTATCTGTTATCTTTATAGCGGGCAACAGATTCTGCCAACTGGTCTCTGCTGCAGGAGGCAGAAACTCTGCTGGTTCCCTTTGTGGTGTCTCTGATGAACCTGGTCGTCCCGCTCTTCTACTCCCTCTTCAACAAGTTTGAGCACTACTCCAGCCAGCGCAAACAGATCTACGCACTGGTAGTCAGGTCAGACAGCAGAGACAAATGAATTTAAAGTGCATAAAATTGAGAATTTTAAGTAGTAGTAGAAATAATTGTTGCGGAATACACTTTTTTGCTTTCTTGCCCAGAATTAGACTTGAAGAATGATACCACTCTTGACATATTTATCCGTTCAATGCAAAGATGGAGTCAGCAGTTGATTAGCTTAGCTTAGCATAAAGAATATATAGGGGGAGAACCAAAGCTTGTTGTTTTTTTTTCAGTCCTTATGCTTAGCTTAGCTAATATAAGCTAAAATAAGCTTACTGGCCGCTGACTCTGCAGCTTCATATTTACCGTATGCATGGGGCAGTTGTATCAATCTTTCTCTGAAAGAAAGAACATTAGCATAATTCCCAAAATGTTCAAGCATCAATCTTGAATAAAATATTTGTTTCTCTTTTCCCACTTACAGAAATGTGTTACTCAAGATGTCCATTCTGGCTGTCTTGTGTTATAACTGGATGAATGTGGTGGCTGTAAAGTTTTCGGTATGTTTGACAGGGTTCAACCCAAAATTGTGTTGTACCAGTTTCCATCGCTAAAGACAGTCATTCATGAACCTAATGTTTTTCCACAGTGTTGGGAGTCCATGGTAGGACAGGCTTTGTACCGACTGGTCATTGTTGATTTCCTTTTTCTAATGTTGGGATCCTTCTTTGGAGAGTTTCTTAGCAAGTGAGTGGCTTTCGGTTTGTTTGTCTTCTTCACAATCAAATAAATGGGGTTGGTTAACCTCACATGTAAATCATATGTCTAATTTCTCCTCAACAGTGTGATTGGGACCAGATTACTCCCACGTCTGGGGGTTCCAGAGTTTGACGTAGCCAGAAATGTCCTTGAACTGATCTACGCACAGACTCTGGCCTGGTAAGAGCAATACATTCAACACTTACCAACTACCAGAGTCGGGACCAAGTCATAGTTTTGCATTTCAAGTCAAGCCTTCAAGTCTTTGCACTGAAGTCCTGAGTCCTAAACTTTGAGTTTTGAGACACAATTTGTACTTTCCCAGTTGTGCTTTATTAAGAGAGTAAATAATATATGAAATATACAAAGTTTGTGAATGCATTTAAAATGTGTATTTATTTGCTCAAACTAAATTAAAGGTGGGGCAGGTAATTTTGGAGAAACCAGCTCGAGTGCGCTAGAATTTGAAAATACACAGCCGGAAGAAATCTGCTATTTCCTTACAGAGCCCCTCCTCCAACACACACGAAAGCGCACATGACCAATGAGGGCACGAGATAAGTTTGGGCACAGATGGAAGGCTGACAGGGAGGTAGGCCATCCAGTTATTTTAGCCGGGCCGGCTCAGATGATTGGTCGTGCTTTTTACAGTACTATGGCTTCCGCAGATGAAATTTTTGTATGGACTTTTTGTCAAAGCACTTAAGATATTCATTGCTATCGGGATGTTAAGAGCATTCCGTGGAATATAACAAAAAGTGTATCTCGAGCCGGTTTCTCAAACTCACCTACCCCACCTTTAATAGTATTCTAGAGTAAAAAGTCAAAAATTAAGCCAAATGTTGGTGTTGAAATCAAAGTCAAGTTACAAGTCTTGATTTTTGTCGAGTCGATATTGAAGTCTAATTTTTGATTCACAAAGTCCATATCTCTGCTTACCACAGGACCTAACAACTCAATGAATTTAAAATCAAGATTTGTGTTTTTCTCCTGGTGTCAATGCTCATTTACTATACATAGTTAGCTAACTGTGAATTTTTCCCCCCATAGGATTGGTATTTACTTTTCTCCTCTGCTGCCTGCCATCCAGATCCTCAAATTTTTCATTTTGTTTTACTTAAAGAAGGTAAATGACACTTAATTAATAGCCTTGGTGATTGTAAACTGAACTGCTATGATGACAAACAGCCACAGGGAGATACAAGGCCACCGCTGCCCTAGTTGCTCTTTTTAATGTTTTGCGCTCAGGTTACGCTATTTGTGCAGCTGGTTCAATATTTGATTCAAATCCTTTCATCACACTGACAGCATGCTTTATTCTGTGTTTTGGAAAGGACTTAGGTATTGGGATATGTGAAGTAAACAAGTTGGTTGCAATGTTCCAGGCAAGATCAATCAATGTCAGAGTAATTTAATCCAGAACGATTGGTAATTTGACTCAGGATGGATCTGGTGTTCTTGAATGTTTCATGAACATGCTGAATGACCCTTGAAGCAATACTATTCAAAGCTCTGATGAGTTCTTCATGTTCTCTATTATGGAGTGAAACAGATACGATGTGCAGGCTGGTTTCGTAAACTTAGAAAACATCATTATGGTAGTGCAATAATAATGAGGGAAAAAGTGTTTTTGTGTGCCATGTATTTGTTCATGTGTATGAGTGTTTTGTTACCACTTCCCCAGGTCAGCCTGACCCAGAACTGCCAACCTCCGAGGCGGTCAGGCAGAGCCGCTCAGATGCAAACCATCTTCATCGCCCTGCTCTTCTTCCCTTTCTTCGTGGGAGCTGTCTCTATGGTTGCGTTCACCGCCTGGAGGTAAGAGGACATGACCTACAGCCTGGAGTCAAAGAATATCATTGTACAACAACAAAATGATAACAAAACTATAACATAGCCTTGGTACACAAACCCCCCTAAAAGGGTTGATTGGTTTTGTCTATCTTGTCTTGCTCTGTAGTCTGACCCCCTCAGAGCATTGTGGTCCTTTCCGGGGACTCAACAGCACCTTCAATGTGGTCGAAGTTTGGATGGTATATCTAGAGGAGACCTCTAGTTCTCAATGGGTGGTTTGGATCTACCAAAATGTCATCAGGAGTGAAATCTTCTACTTTCTTATCTCACTCATCATCATGTAAGTTGATTGTGCAGGTGCCATGTTGCGTATGTGGTGTGTGTCACATTAATTGAGATGATGCATAAAATATAAATTAAAAAACAAGAGAGAAAAAATAATCATGTCCTTAAAGGGGTCCTATAATACCAGGTTCATTTGTATTTTGTGCTTCTGCTCTCTACTGTGACATGTCTCCATGCTTTAATGTTAAAAAACATCTTAATTTTTTTCATACTGCCTGTGCTGCAGCACCTCTTTTCCCCCTCTGTCTGAAAACAGAGCCCAGTCTGCTTTGTCTCTGATTGGTTGGCTGGCCGGCTCTGTTGTGATTGGTCCACCACTTAGAGATGTCACTCCCCTTAGCCTATCATATACAATAGAGGTTTCTCAATACTCAAATTTCCCCTCCTCGACTCCTATCCTCGACTCCTCTCCTCGAGACTTGGTGCCGCCCACAGGAGATGCGAGCGGAGGACTGAGGAGGGGAACCGAGGAGAGAGGAGTGGAAGTAGCAGGCGGTTAGAGAAATGAGAACTCCTCTCCTCTGAGCGGTCATTTTAAAGAGACGTCCATTGTGACAGATGTGTTCATGGCCACTTATATATATTTACTTTGATTCATTCACAGTGCGGTATAATGAGACAATAACAGGCTACAGATGCGGACATATACACACACACATATATTTATATAAATATATACAATTTCAGAATCAAACAAGTGAGAGCACTCTCATACACAATCAGAGACTGGATATACCCCCCCCCCCCCTCTCTCTGGTCGCTGAAATGGGGAATTGAAATTACGGGACAAAAGTTGTACAAGTATTGAAAGTAAGCATCGGACACCAAACCAACGGAGACCAGTCTGTCCGCCGCATCTACGCACTGTACAACACACATCTGCACACTGTACCACACACACACCTACAGTACACACTGTACCACACACGCCTACAGCTCCTAAAGCATAATCAGGCTACAGCCGTTGTGTATTTTATTATGTGAAGCACTAAATGGTCTTAGAAAAATATCGACTCTTTGTTTGTAGATATCTACTAAACTAAAGCAAATAAAGAGAGTAGGCCTGTTATACTGAGTGATATATATTTTACACACTGCTCTGCTTTCTGCACGGACCTCACAGCTGTTCTCACTGTAAACATCGCGTTGCGATGAAAGCAGTTACTAAAATAATATCCAAGGGATGCATGCAGAGCTGTCATTGGCTGAGATAAGTCCGGCCGTGGGTCACGCCTCCACCGTTCCCGGAAATATATCCGTGGAGGAGCCGTGGAGGATGCATCACGGCCCGTCAACACTATGGCCCCGTCTCAGGTCGGTTAAATTAAGTCCTTGCTTCCCTCACTTGCGTCCTTTCTCTGTGTTTAGTCCCTCCCTCCAGGGAAGCATGGAGGGACGCAAGGAAACCAAGAGAAGCAGGGAAATGAGTTTTAAGAGCAATGGGACGTCCTTTCCTCCTGAGCGTCACGTGAAGCGACGTCCGTTTGTGATGACGCCGCACAGCTGTTCGTCTGACAGCAGCTCTGTCCCCGTTATTTTCACAAACACCCCTGCCACACATTTACTGACACAAACATTTGTATCATCTGTTGTAGACCCCAATAAATAAAATCAAATAAGAACTCATTCTCAAAAAAGATAAACGCCATTCTTAAAATGTATAAACGAACAATAGTTTGATTAATATTGATTAGAGTGCACAATAGAAATAAAATAATTGAGAGAAGATATATTATCTATCAAAACCCAGTTAGATTAACATTCATTGGATTGTACAATTTGTTTGTTTGTGTGGATATGTAGCACATTAACATTTTAATAGCACTTAAACGACTGACTGAATGGAAATTACAGTAAATGAAAATATAAAACGAAAAAGCGATCATGAAAATGTTTCCAATAAATGAATAAAATGATTTTTGACCACTTTGTTGTTCGGATATATCACATATTTTTGTAACTAAATGATTCATGAATTTAAACAAAACACAGTTTAAACTGAGGAGTGACTCTCGTGATTTTCATTTATTTTCTTCACTCCGCTGGGGTACTGCTCTCATGTCAAGAACAAGAAGCATGAGATTAGTGCATGCACTGCATCGTCCAATCAGTGAGCGATACACAGTAAGGGGGCGGGGCGAGTATCTGAGGATTTCATCGGAGGATGGACTGGTGGTTCCTCGATTATCGCTCCTCCATTATCGCTCCTCGCTCCTCAATCCTCGGTCCTCCAGCAGAAATAAGAGTCATGGGACGGTACTCAAGATGGGGCAGACAAATCAACTTCCGGTGAGAACGAGGACCGAGGAGCGAGGAAATGAAAATAGTCGACCTGAGACAGGGCCTACAGCTTCAAAAAAAGCTTGGAGCTGAGCGTGTCTGAAGCTTGGAGATTTTATTCGAGCACCGCGACCAACAACCAATCACATGAATGTCCCGCCCCCGGCATACAAAGCAAAAAACCCCGGGGATTTTATGCGAGCAATATATATATATATTAAACTCCCCAAACAGGCGAAAACCTATCAGTTTCACCCACTGTCTCTGCCACCTCCCTCCATGCCTGGTTCCTCCGGTTTGTATCCCGGTAAATAGTTCTGGTCGTAAAGAACCGGGTGATTTGCTACCGTAATTTCTCGTTTGGAATATGAGGAAATGAACTGCGGTCTGGCTCTCCCAGCTTGCACGCGGTTTGATTGGCTAGCGCTTGAACTGTCAGATTTGCATAAACGGGATTTGATTGGCTGACGCTGGCTACTCCGGCGTCTCCGGCTGCAGAAGTTGAAAATTGTTCAACTTCTGCAGCCGGAGACGGCGGAGACGGACCGCTATGCTACCCACAATTCAGTTCGACGAAAAGCGAGGCAACGTGACGTCACCCCATTCAAAGTGAATGGGCAGACGCGTTGGAAAACGTTTTTGAAGGTGTCGAAGCTGTAGTGTGGACGGTGGCGCGCTGAAATTCATTTCCTGGTCACTACCGGAGGACCGAGGAGTCGAGGAGGGGACATTTGAGGAATTTAAGAAACCTCTAATGTGTTGGAGCGCTATCCAACAGAAGCACAGTGTTACATAGTGATGTCATTATGATACTGAAATAAACAAAGTCCAATTACATTCACAACAACCTAGTTAACAGTCTCTACAGGAAAAAAAGCATAATAGGGCCTCCTTAATGAGTGAATAATCTTACCTCAAGGTCCATTTAGTAACTAACTTCGCTGTTTAGTAGTTGTAATTATTACCATTTTCACTCACTCTAATATCAAATGTGGCTGTAATTTTATATGTATCAATAGGACGTAAACCAAATCCATGTGCTTAATGTTTTGTTAATAGTAATCTTAATACACTTTCTTTGTAGAGTATAACCAGGGTGCTACATTTAGCAACTGCATCATACCAGTCACCATTCTGCGGTTGACTTATTTGACTATTTAAACATAGACTGTTACAGACTGGAACAGTGTTTGTATAATGTCATGTCATATTATCATGCTTTCAGAGTCATCATATACATCTTCTGGCAAGTCACTCGGGGCCGAAGGCTCCTTATTCGTGTACTGAGACAACAGATTGTTAATGTGAGTGTTCACTTTTTTGGTACCGATTCCTTCATTTATTGCTTGGCTGTACTTAATTCATCTCTTAACTCTGTCTTGTTCTCAAATCAGGAAGGGAAAGACAAGTCCTTCTTGTTAGAGAGACTCCAAAATATCCAAAAATCTCACCCTGATAAAAGATCAAAACAGAAGAATCCAAAAAAGGTGTGTTGTAAGGATTCTTTGATGCCAAATTCTCACCTTTGAGCCTGAGATTTGCTATTAATTTCTCTGCATATTTTTTCACATCTTTCAGCACTCCAAACGGAGGCCAGATGACCACTCCTCAGGCGGTCAGTCCACCTCAAACGCCATGGTTCAGGCATTACTAGCTCGCCAGCAGCTCGAGAAGGAGGAAGAGGAGAGACTCAGCACTGGCGGAGTTCCAGTTCCCTCCGACATCTCCTCCTCCTCCAGTGCTCTCATTCAGGCCATGCAGGCCCGGCAGAGGGCCGAGGGTCAAGAAAGGGACGAACACTTCAGCACAGGTTATTACGAAAGCCCCACTAACACATCCAGCGCTGTCAGACAGGCGTTGCAAGCCAGAGCGCAAGTGGAAGGAACTGATGCTGCAAGTGATCCAACTTCTTCTGTGTCAAGTGTTATGATGCAAGTCATGCAAGCCAGGCAGAGGGCAGAGGAAGAGGATAGGCCTCACTGGGTTCCGGCATCCCCACGAAACCCAGCACCCGCAGGCTCCAGCGCGCTCATTCAGGCCATGTTGGCCCGGCAGCAGGCCCAGAATGAGTATGATGATGGCTACTAAAAAAAGGGCCTTTATTTTACCATGGATAAGTGGGACCGAATTGAAGAGATGACTAAAAACACACTTTTGATCTGTGTTATCACCCATGGATGAATAGCCTTGGTTGTATATCTATAAATTAGGTGATTTCTCAAGGACAAGTATAGGTACTGTAGCAGGGCTAGAAGATATCTTAGGCACACCTCTCTATGCACTTTTATTGTACAAATATATCTTAATAGTATGTTTCTATGACAGTATATATACGCCTTGTAATATAAATAAACACTATAACATGTACAGTATAGGCCTGATATTGTGCCGTTTTGTGATAAGATTTATATCATACACTCCAGTTGTCAATACTTTACTATATGGAGACCATTGAGACCAGATACAAATAAAAAATAAAAAATGTGTCATATTTGTTTGTAATACATGTGTTAGTTTAAGCCAAAATAAGCAAGTAAGCATGCAAAAATACAGTCACTACCATATACAGTTAAATCAATGTAGTTTTTTATTTAAAACAACACTGCCCTCTGTAGGGATTCTGCATTGCCACAGATTACACATTACTCTTAATAATTCAAATTGTGTTTTTGGCCAGTCGATCAACATTTATTTTACCATGAAAATATTTGGTGAAATATAAAAACTTTTACTATCAACTTTTATTAAACCATATTTATATAATATCAATGACTAAAACCTGTATTTTGAGTGGAGGGGGGCTCCAGAATATTTGGCTAAAAAGCTCTATAAAAGAAACATTTCCAAAGCATTAAGTAATCATGTTACTCGGGTCAATACAGAAACATCAAATAAAATGTTAAAAGCCATTCTCTGTACAAAAATACTTCACACCTTTACTTTACAACGTAGGCTAGGCCTATTTACAATTTGTATATGTAGGCAGGTCCTTTGCAGTAAATATACTGCTTTATTTCAAAATCAATCAAAACTGGGTGTGACGTACGACCACAATTTATTTTAAAAACATTTACAAAAAGAAAGAGAACAACGTAATGCGTGATATCTATGCATTGTGTCGCCAATAAATCTACCGAAATTAGCATGCTAACTGACTAGCCCAGGCCTGTCCTGTTTATACCACATGTTCCTCAAGAGGTTATAGTGACTGCACTTATTAGAAGAGGAACAGAGGAGGAAGTAAAGCTGACCTGAGTGCTTGTCAATCAAGGTAAAAAACAAACGTACCAAGAACATTTCCAATTGTGTTGAAATGGGGCTGTTTTGTTGCCACTATGGTCTTGCTAAACTGAGCTACGTTAGCTATAACGTAAACTATAGGCAGAAACCTCATATGTGATGATTGTAGGTGTCTCTTGTAGAGTTACAGCTGTTAGGGCATATTTTCTGTAAACTTGCTTAGTTAGTGAATGGCTGGTTAGTTGGTATAAACTGTATAAACATATACAGTCACAGAGTATAACGGATGGAACCAACCATGTTTCTTAAGAGGCACCCACCTGTTACTCAAAACAGCCCCACTCTTAAAGAGGACATATTGTCCTCCTTTAAGGTTCATATTTGTATTTTGTGTCTCTTCTTTGACATATCTCCATGCTTTAATGTTCAAAAAGGTCTTTATTTTTTTCATACTGCCTGTGCTGCAACACCTCTTTTCACCCTCTTGTCTAAAACCAGAGCTCATTCTGCTCTGATTGGTTAGCTTGCCAGCTCTGTTGTGATTGGTCAACTGTTTAGAGATGTTCCGTCCGGGGTCTGCAACCTTTTTGACCAAAAGAGCCATTTTGCCCCCTTTTCCACCAATTTTTTTTCTCTGGAGCCGCAAAACACATTTGATAGCTTATAAAGTAGGAATATTGTTACAGTGGATGAAATAAGTATTGGATCCCTTGCAGATTTTGTTAGTTTGCCCACTTACAAAGACATTAACAGTCTATAATTTTAATGGTGGGTTTATTTTACTAATGAGAGAGGGAATATCAAAAAGAAATCAAGAAATGTACATTATATAAAAGATACAAATTGATTTGCATTTAACAGTGGTATTACGTTCCCTTCTGAGCTAGGGGAATCAAAGGGAAGCAACACAACCAGATTGGTATTGGTATATTTATAAGTGGTTTTAATGCACAACAGGTGAACAAAATGGCAGGCAAACAGCCTGAAACAAACAAAAGAGCCAAAACCACCGGTTTAAATAACAAACCATAGAGGCCACAAAGGCGCAAGTTTAAATGGGCAACCAAACTAAGGGAGGACTCTAAAAAGTGAGTCTAAACGCATACTGGGAAAATAAATACTAAGAACGAAACAAAACCTCACTTTAAAAGTGGTACAACTAACCAAAGAATCTATACAAAACACAGCTAAACTAAAGGCAACAGTCACACAATACTAACCACTCTAAACACAGACCACACAAGTTAACCACAGAACAAAGAGCAAGTGCGAGAGGCGTCTGTTCACTCAACAGCCTCCAGAATGATGATTGTCCCCAAGCTTTGTAGTAATCTCCAGCAGGTGTGCGCCGGCTGTGCGCTGCGATTGGAGTGCGTCAGGCCCGGTGTGCTCCAATCGCAATCTTGAGGGGCGGACCAGGAGATGGCAGCCACTGCAGGGAGGGCAACCGCACAGCTCATTTACATAGAACACACACAGCTGAAAACACTCAGACGACCAGGAAGGCAGCAGCCGTAACAAGTGGGAAATACGTTTTTTATTTAATCCCCTTGCAAAACATATGTTAGTACTTGGTGGAGAAACCCTTGTTGGACAGCAGAGGTCAGACGTTTCTTGTAGTTGGTCTCCAGGTCTGTGCACATCTCAGGAAGGATTTTGGTCCACTCCTCTCTGAAGATCCTCTCCAAATCCTGAAGGTTTTGAGGCGGATGCATCTCGAAGCTTCAGCTCCCTCCACAGAGTTTCTATTCGATTAAGGTCCGGGGACTGGCTAGGCCCATCCATCACCTAAATGTGCTTCGTCTTTAGCCACTCCTTTGTTGCCATGGCCGTATGTTAAGGTTTATTGTCCTGCTGGAAGACCCCTCCATGAACCATTTTCAGTGTCCTGGCTGAGGGAAGGAGGCTATCGGACAAGATTGTCACGGTACTTGGCCCCATGCATCCTCTCCTCGATGCAGGAAGTCGTCCTGTCCCAAAGAGACAAAACCCCAAAGCATAATGTTTCCACCTCCATGCTTGACGGTGGGGATGATGTTCTGGGGGTTGTAGTCAGCATCTCTCTTCCTCCAAACACGGTCCTGAGACAGCTCTTTAGTCTTGCCCATGGGGGAGAGGTTGGATCTGATTGATTGATTGATTCTGGGGACAGGTGTCTTTTATACAGGTAAGAAGTTGATATTAGGAGTACTTTTAATAAAAAAGAGGACTTATGTAACCGGTCTGTGGGAGCCAGAATTCCTGTTGGTTGCAAGGGCATCAAATACTTATTTCCCTTAGTTAAATGCAAATCAATTTGTATCTTTTATATAATGTCAATTTCTGGATTTTTTTGTCGATATTCTGTCTCTCACTAGTAAAAATAAATCTACCATTACAATTATAGACTATTCATTTCTTTGTAATAGGTAAACTTACAAAATCGGCAAGGGATCAAATACTTATTTCCTCCACTGTAGATCATAGACAAAAACTCAATTTGTTTTGCATGTATTATTTATTACATTATAGAAAACTGTTTACCTCTAATAATAAACAAATAACCCTTATAAGGAGAATTGAAAAATAAATAAACAGGCCTACTTAATTAAACACAGCACTTGGAGAGCACTCTGCACATTTGAAGAAAAATAAATACAATTAAAATGGGCCCACTTTGAAATAAATCAAACATATAGCTGCACTGGACCTATCATGCAAAATGCACTTTTGTATGTATTTTGTGTGCATCCAGACTCGGTGAGGATACTATCGATACTGACTCAGCAATCACTGTAAGTTATATTCTTGTTTAAATAGACTTCTCTGTTTCATTTATTCTACTCTGTATAATTGTTCTGTAGTTATTGTAGCTAAAACGGCGATTTCTGAGAGATTTTAAAATCTCAGATCTGCTCTAGTCCAGCAGCTGTAACTCAGGTCTCAGTGAGTCACGCCCCTCAAGTGTGCATTCCAAGAGGTTGGAAGACTCTGCTGATTGCGTGAAGTGCATAACGCTTCCCAGCCGAAAAACATTTTAAATAGCGCATTTCAAATCAGAATAACTGAGTGTGCATCCAGACTCGGTGAGGATACTATCGATACTGACTCAGCAATCACTGTAAGTTATATTCTTGTTTAAATAGACTTCTCTGTTTCATTTATTCTACTCTGTATAATTGTTCTGTAGTTATTGTAGCTAAAACGGCGATTTCTGAGAGATTTTAAAATCTCAGATCTGCTCTAGTCCAGCAGCTGTAACTCAGGTCTCAGTGAGTCACGCCCCTCAAGTGTGCATTCCAAGAGGTTGGAAGACTCTGCTGATTGCGTGAAGTGCATAACGCTTCCCAGCCGAAAAACATTTTAAATAGCGCATTTCAAATCAGAATAACTGAGTGTGCATCCAGACTCGGTGAGGATACTATCGATACTGACTCAGCAATCACTGTAAGTTATATTCTTGTTTAAATAGACTTCTCTGTTTCATTTATTCTACTCTGTATAATTGTTCTGTAGTTATTGTAGCTAAAACGGCGATTTCTGAGAGATTTTAAAATCTCAGATCTGCTCTAGTCCAGCAGCTGTAACTCAGGTCTCAGTGAGTCACGCCCCTCAAGTGTGCATTCCAAGAGGTTGGAAGACTCTGCTGTCGCCCATCAGCAGAAAATAGTTAACTAATTACAGCGGCGTGCCCCCAAAGCTGTGAGAACTGAGCAATCAGGTATCCATCTTAGGTTGCGTTTTCCTGGAGCGTCAGCTTCAGCGTCAGCCAGACGAAGACTGACAAAGACATTAAGAGTCCTGTGGGAGTAAGACTGACAAAGACATTAAGAGTCCTGTGGGAGTCACGTGGGAGGCAAAGAGGAGGCAAATCCTACTCTGATTGCGCCAAGTATCGCTGGTGTTATTTAGTTTTATTCAATTCTCTTGGGTTCTCTAGCCCCTCATGCTATAATCATGTGTATTTTCTGCATTCCTGTTCATGTGTCTTCTCGCAATTATCACTGGCCCCGTGTTTCTCCTAATCGATTTCACCGGCCTGCTCTCGTCTATCCCACATGCTCCACTGAGATCCAACATCTCGTTTCAGGGGGCCTGTGGAACTGCCAGTCAGCTGTCCCTAAGGCTGACTTCATCTCTGGCTACGCTTCCCTGCAGTCTCTGGATTTCCTTGCTCTCACGGAGACCTGGATCACTCCATCCAACACATCCACCCCAGCAGCTCTCTCCACAGCATATTCCTTCTCCCATACACCCAGACCCTCTGGCAGAGGAGGTGGCACTGGTCTCCTGCTCTCTCCCAAATGGAGCTTTTCCCTCTTCAAGCTACCTAATTTCACTCCTTCCACCTTTGAATTCCATGCCGTCACAGTAACCCATCCTATACAATTAACCATTGTTGTTCTCTACCGTCCACCAGGCGCCTTGGGGGACTTCTTGGAGGAGTTAGATAATCTCCTCTCACACATCCCTGAAACTGGCCCTCCCGCTGTACTTCTCGGAGATTTCAACCTCCAGACAGGGAAGATATCTGAACTAACATCTCTGTTAACCACCTTTGCTTTCTCACTGTCTCCATCCCCACCAACTCATAAAGCTGGCAATGTCCTTGATCTCATATTCTCAAGGAACTGCTCTACTTCTAACCTCTCTGTAAACCCGCTCCACACATCCGATCACTTCTTCATTTCATTCTCTCTACCCCTTTCCAAACATAACAACCTAATCTCTTCTAACTCTGCTCCTGTCCGCCGTAACCTCCGTTCCCTCTCCCCCTCTACCTTTGCCTCATCGGTGCTCTCAGCCCTCCCTTCCTCTGACTCATTCCAACTCCTGCCTCCAAACGCTGCTGCAAAAACTCTCCTCTCTACTCTCTCATCCTCTCTGGACTCTCTCTGTCCTCTCACATCGCGGCCGGCTCGTCAGTCCCCTCCTGCTCCCTGGCTAAATGACGCACTGCGTGCTAATAGAACCATCCTTCGGGCAGCAGAGCGGAAATGGTGGAAATCCAAACACCATGACGACCTCCTAACCTATCAGGCTCTCCTCTCCTCTTTCTCTGCTTCCATCTCTCAGGCAAAAAGCACTTTCTTTCAAGATAAGATCCAATCTTCCTATTCCAATCCCAAAAAACTATTTTCTATCTTCTCCACCCTCTTGGACCCTCCCAAAGCACCTCCCCCCTCCTCCCTTCTGTCAAGCGACTTTGTTAACCACTTTGAAAAAAAGGTTGATGATATTCGCTCTTCCTTTTCTGACTCACCTTTACTCACCGCTGGGTCACCAGACCCTCCCTTCACCCACACACTGACCTCCTTCTCCCCTCTCTCTCCAAGTGAGGTTCTTACCCTCGTTACCTCTGCCCGTCCTACCACCTGTTCTCTGGACCCTATCCCCTCAAACCTCCTTCAGACTATCGCTCCTGATATTCTACCATTTCTCACCCATTTCATCAACACTTCTCTAACTTCTGGTCACTTTCCAAACAGTCTCAAGGAGGCAAGAGTAAACCCTCTCCTTAAGAAACCCACTCTCAATCCGTCTGATGTTATTAACTACAGGCCCGTCTCTCTCCTCCCGTTCCTGTCTAAAACACTTGAACGCGCTGTCTTTAAACAACTCTCCTGTTATCTCCATCAGAACAACCTTCTGGATCCGCACCAGTCTGGTTTCAAGGCAGGTCACTCAACAGAAACTGCTCTCCTTGCTGTCTCTGATGAACTGCACACTGCTAAAGCAGCCTCCCTCTCCTCTGTCATCATCCTTCTGGACCTGTCTGCTGCATTCGACACAGTGAACCATCGGATCCTCCTTCGCACTCTCCAAGAACTTGGAGTTTCAGGCACTGCACTTTCCCTCCTCACCTCATACCTCAACGACCGCACCTACAGGGTTACTTGGAGAGGGTCCGAGTCCGACCCTTGTCAATTAACTACAGGGGTCCCTCAGGGCTCGGTTCTTGGTCCCCTCCTCTTCTCCCTGTACACAAACTCGCTCGGGTCTGTCATTAGCCCGCATGGTTTTTCATACCACTGCTACGCTGACGACACCCAACTAATTCTGTCCTTTCCCCGCTCAGAGACCCAGGTCGTCGCACGCATCTCTGCTTGCCTAGCAGACATCTCTCGGTGGATGTCTGCTCATCACCTCAAGCTCAACCTTGACAAGACTGAACTGCTCTTCCTTCCGGGAAAAGATTGTCCCACTCTTGACCTAACAATCAACATCGGCACCTCTGTTGTTTCCCCGACTCAGACTGCAAGGAATCTGGGTGTGGTCCTAGATAACAAATTGTCCTTCACTGCAAACATCGCTGCTACAACCCGCTGCTGCAGATACACGCTTTACAACATCAGGAGGATACGTCCCCAGCTGACCCAGACATCAGCGCAGATTCTGGTCCAGGCTCTCGTCATCTCACGCCTAGACTACTGCAACTCCCTCCTGGCTGGTCTACCTGCATGTGCCATCCGACCTCTGCAGCTCATCCAGAATGCAGCGGCTCGTCTGGTCTTCAACCTTCCCAAATTCTCCCACACCACACCGCTCCTCCGCTCCCTTCACTGGCTTCCAGTAACTGCTAGAATCCACTTCAAGACACTGGTACTTGCGTACCATGCTGTGAATGGATCTGGCCCTTCCTACATCCAGGACATGGTTAAACCGTACACCCCAGCACGTGCACTCCGCTCTGCGTCAGCCAAACAGCTCGCTGCACCCGCACTGCGAGGGGGACCCAAGTTCCCGTCAGCAAAAACACGTGGGTTTGCTATCCTGGCTCCAAAATGGTGGAATGAGCTCCCCATTGAAATCAGGACAGCAGATAGCTTACACATCTTCCGACGCAAACTGAAAACTCATCTCTTTAGACTCCACTTCGAGCGATAGAATTACTAACAAAGCACTTATATACTAATAAAGGGCTGGCTTTCTAAATGCCAGTTGAGTAGCACTTGAAATGTTTGGCTCTATGAAACCTGATGTACTTATATGATTCTGTTTTCTTAAAGGTTGTATCTTCCTGGTCGAATGCACTTATTGTAAGTCGCTTTGGATAAAAGCGTCAGCTAAATGCAATGTAATGTAATG